>NW_016832657.1:466342-507727 GCF_001698545.2 Rhinopithecus bieti | reverse complement strand
CTTTACAATTTGGCATGTTTTTACAGTGGCTGGTACTGGTCGTTCCTTTCCATGTTTAGTGCTTCCTTCAGGGGCTCTTGTAAGGCAGGCTTGGTGGTGACAAAATCTCTCAGCATTTGCTTGTCTGTAAATGATTTTGTTTCTCCTTCACTTATGAAGCTTAGTTTGACTGGATATGAAATTCTGGGTTAAAAATTCTTTTCTTTAAGAATGTTGAATGTTGGCCCCCACTCTCTTCTGACTTGTAGGGTTTCTGCTGAGAGATCAGCTGTTAGTCTGATGGGCTTCCCTTTGTGGGTAATCCGACCTTTCTTTCTGGTTGCGCTTAACATTTTTTCCTCATTTCAACCTTGGCAAATCTGACAATTATGTGTCTTGGGGCTGCTCTTCTCGAGGAGTATCTTTGTGGTGTTCTCTGTGTTTCCTGAGTTTGAATGTTGGCCTGCCTTTCTAGGTTAGGGAAATTCTACTGGATAATCCCTGAAGAGTGTTTTCCAACTTGTTTCCAGTCTCCCCATCACTTTCAGGTATGCCAATCAAATGTAGATTTGGTCTTTTCACATAGTCCCATATTTCTTGGATGCTTTGTTCATTTCTTTTTACTCTTTTTTCTCTAATCTTGTCTTCTCACTTTATTTCATTAATTTGATCTTCAATCATTGGTATCCTTTCTTCCACTTGATCAAATCAGCTATTGAAGCTTGTGCATGCGTTATGAAGTTCTTGTGCCATGGTTTTCAGTTCCATTGGGTCATTTAAGGTCTTCTATACACTGTTTATTCTAGTTAACCATTCGTCTAACTTTTTTCAAGGGTTTTAGCTTCCTTGCAATGGGTTAGATCATGCTCCTTTAGCTTGGAGAAGTTTGTTATTACTGACCTTCTGAAGACTACTTCTGTCAACTCGTCAAAGTCATTCTCCATCCAGCTTTGTTCCATTGCTGACGAGGAGCTGCGATCCTTTGGAGGAGAAGAGGCACTCTGGTCTTTATAATTTTCAGCTTTTCTGCTCTGGTTTCTCCCCATCTTTGTGATTTTATCTACCTTTGGTCTTTGATGTTGGTGATCTATAGATAAGGTTTTGGTGTGGATGTCCTTTTTGTTGATGTTGATGCTCTTCCTTTCTGTTTGTTAGTTTTCCTTCCAACAGTCAGCTGCAGGTCTGTTGGAGTTTGCTGGAGGTCCACTCCAGAACCGGTTTGTCTTGGTATCACCAGTGAGGCTGCAGAACAGCAAATATTGCAGAACAGCAAGTATTGCTGCCTGATCCTTTCTCTGGAAGCTTCATCCCAGAGGGTCACCCATCTGTATGAGGTATCTGTCGGCCCCTACTGGATGTGTCTCCCAGTTAGGCTATATAGGGGTCAGGGACACACTTGAGGAGGCAGTCTGTCTGCTCTCAGAGCTCAAGTGCCATGCTGGGAGAACCACTGCTCTCTTCAGAGCTGTTAGACAGGGATGTTGAAGTCTGCAGAAGTTGTCTGCTGCCTTTTGTTTAGCTATGCCCAGCCCACAGAAGTGGAATCTATAGAGGCAGTAGGTCTTGCTGAGCTGTGGTGGGCTCTGCCCAGTTTGAGCTTCCTGGCTGCTTTGTTTACCTACTCAAGCCTCAGCAATGGTGGATGCCCCTCCCCCAGCCAGGCTGCAGCCTTGCAGGTCAATCTCAGACTGCAGTGCTAGCAGTGAGCAAGGCTCCATGGGTGTGGGACCCGCTGAGCCAGGCACAGGAGAGAATCACCTTGTCTGCTGGTTGCTAAGACCATGGGAAAAGCACAGTATTTGGGCGTGAGTGTACCGATTTTCCAGGTACAGTCTGTCACGGCTTCCCTTGGCTAGGAAAGGGAAATCCCCTGATCCCTTGCGCTTCTTGGGTGAGGTGATGGCTCCGCCCTGCTTTGGCTTGCCCTTCACGGGCTGCACCCACTGTCCAATGAGTCCCAATAAGATGATCCAGGTACCTCAGCTGGAAATGCGGAAATCACCCATCTTCTGCGTCAATCATGCCGGGAGCTGCAGACTGGAGCTGTTCCTATTCGACCATCTTGGAGTGGACCCATCCATGTGATTATATAAATAAATAGCTTTTAAATTTGGAAACATTTTGACCATTATTTCTTTGAATATATTTTCTGTCCCTCTTCACCCTCTTTGAGGACTTCAATTCCATGTATATTAAATTGCATGAAGTTGTCTCAGACTTCACTGATGTTCTGTTCTATTTTCTCTCTGTGCTTCATTTTGGATAGTTTCTATTGCCATATCTTCAAGTTCATTGATCTTTTCTTCTACAATTTATAACCTGCCATTAATCCCTTTCCGTGTATTTTTCATACCAGGCATTGTAGTTTTTTTAATCATTAGAAGTTCAATTTGTATCTAGTAAATATTTCATGTCTCTATTTAACTGTTTGAACACAAGAAACACAGTTATAATGTCTATTGTAATGTCCTTGCCTAGTAATTCTAACATCTGTATCAGTTCTGGGTTAGTTTCAGTAGATTGGTTTTTATCCTTATTATGGGTTACATTTTTTTGCTAGTCTGTTCTATGAGCTGTGTTATGGATTGAACTGTGTTTTCTGTTCATTTATCGGTTGAATCCCTAATCCTCAACGTGACTGTGCCTGGAGATAGGGCCTTCTTATAAAGCTATACTAATTAATATTGTAGAGTTTTGGTATATCAATAGAAAGACAAATGGAACACAATAGAAAGTGCAGAAACAGACCTTTAAATATGTGAAACAAACTCAAACATATTATGAAACACATGATGAAGATGGTACTTCATAGTCAGAAATAAAATTATGCATTGTTTTAAAAAATGGCGTCAGGACAGCAGGCTACCCATTTAGAAATGGATAAGTTAGATTCCTTTCTAAAATCATGGAATACTCGAACAAGACAATAAGAGATAAGAAAAAAATGGGATATCATGAAATCCAAATGTATTAAATATAAAAAGTGAAAACAAAGTTACAGTAGAGCATGAAATAAAAATAAAAGTTGTTATGAAGATGTAAGTTTGATTTTAAGGTTATCCATAATACATTACTAAGCAAAAAAAAACAAAACAAAACAAAACAAAACAAAACAAAAAAACCTTACACACTATAAGGTTGAGTTCTAGTTTTGTAAAAAAATTTATATGCTTACATAATGCATTGGACAGGACTCTTTGGTTGCAAGAAACAGAAACCCATCCAATTAAATTCAAATGAAAATAAGAGATTTTTGTTTTTGTTTATGTTCATATAACCAAACCAAGAAACACAGTGTCTGTGGGGAATGGAACTCAGGTTCAACAGGATCCAGCACTCAAAGGCACCAGGACTCACTTTTTGTCTCTTCGTTTTTTTGTTACATCTTCTGTCTCTGTGCTGGTCTTATTCTACTGGGGTCTTCCACATGACAGAGGAACTGGTTACTAGCCGCCCTATAGTCATATCTTTAGGGCCCTCAGTTTAGGGAGAGAGGAGAGCTACCTTCCTACCCAAACCTTGGGCAGCCATCATTGTGAGTTGTCACTCCTATGCCTGGGATCAGCAGCCCCATTTGAATCACAAACTGAAAAAAGTTTCCCAATGGAGAGGGATTTATGGTATCAGAAATGCAGGAGAGGCCAGGTGTAGTGGCTCACGCCTGTAATCCCAGCACTTTGGGAGGCCGAGGTGGGTGGATCATGAGGTCAGCAGATTGAGGCCATCCCGATTAACATGGTGAAACCCCATCTCTACTAAAAATACAAAAAATTAGCCGAATGTGGTGGCAGGTGCCTATAGTCCCAGCTACATGGGAGGCTGAGGCAGGAGAATTATTTGAACCCTGGAGGTGGAGGTTACAGTGAGCCGAGATCACACCACTGCACTCCAGCCTGGGCAACAGAGTGAGACTCTATCTCAAACAAAACAAAACAAAAAAGAAATGCAGGAGAGGTGGGGAAGGATGCTAGGGAAAATAAGCAGGAATTGTCTTATTAAATATGTATATAATATATCCATAGTTACGATTAAACATAGCTATGGCTATAGATATAGATGTGTATATGTATACATGTGGGTGGTAAGGAAAACTGAACTATGGGTATGACATTTGTTGTCTCTATGGTGGGTTTTTTTTTTTTTTTTTGAGACAGAGTCTCACTCTATCACCCAGGCTGGAGTTCAGTGGCATGATCTCAGCTCACTGCAATCTCTGCCTTCTGGGTTCAAGTGATTCTCCTGCCTCAGTCTCCCGAGTAGCTGGGACTATAGGCACACACAACCACGCCTGGCTAATTTTTGTATTTTTAGTAGATACGGGTTTATGTTGGCCAGGCTGGTCTCAAACTCCTGACCTCAGGTGATCTGCCCACCTTGGCCTCCCAAAGTGCTGGGATTATAGGTGTGAGCCACTGCGCCCAGCCTATGGTGGGTTTTTTTTCTTACTTGGATTTTTTCTATAATTAATATCATTAGTTATATAATAAATAAAAGATTTAAAAAGAAACTGCACATTTTTTTCCTAAAAGCCTTTCATTACTTTCCTAACATAGATTTGCCCCTCCCACTAAAGCTACAGGCATGAGTTCTTTGACCTACAATGTAATTTGGAGCAGCCTCCTCTGCCGGGTACACAGCAGCTCTTCTATGTGGCTAGGTTGCCAGTCCATTTACATATCACACTATTTATGATGGCACTGGGTGAAATACCCTGATCAGTAGGGTCTGGCTCATTGTCACTGTTCCAAAGAGACTTATCCTTATATAATGTCATAAAAAAGGAACCCATTATCAGGGTTCAGGGAGACATGGGGAGGTCCCTATAGTGTTGTCAGTCATTTTTAGTCTTGGGAGAGTCTTCCCTTCTCCCCAGCATTAAGGATGTCATATTTTTTCAACAACAGGAAAACCATTCCTGAGGGCAGGGTCTGTGGTTGTCTTTTTCCTTGCTGTGTCTTGGTACCTAGTGCACAGCAGGACTCTAGAGGAGTAAGTGATGCCACCTATGCTCCTTGGTTTCTCTGCCCTATCCCCTGTGCCCAGGGCACATGTCCAGAGGGTGGCATGGAATCCCTTGATTTTTTGGAGTCTGTGGGCCAAATCCCCCATTGCATCACCGGAGTCCCTCTGAGGCCTGCAAGCCAGGTGTGACCAGCTGTAATCCCCTCTCATTTCAGAGTCATTCTCCCTCCTCCCTCTCTTCTCCTTCCCTGTCCCCACTCCGCAGTTTGGTGTTCACTCTAGTTTCCTCCATGACTTGACTGAGGGACTCGGGTGACTCCTCCCGGGAGACGACTCTCGGCACTGCTGGAGCATTTCAAAAAACCCAGGTCTCTGTTCCAGTCTTGCTGATTAAATCCATGGTCCTCCTCCAAGCATAAGGCTGGTCCCAACCATAGTCCCAACAAGAGAAAGGGAAGAAGTGGCCAAGCTGTTTTCTTCCTCTGTCCTTATCCAGAGAAAGTATTAGAACCCCAGGAGCACAGGAAGAGGAGAAACTAAAAAAAATGAGCACAGACTTCCCGTTCTCACCACAGAAGTGATTTTTTGGTCACTAGGTCTGATCAGAGTTCCTCTTCCATTTGGAAGAGGAGGGCATCGCCTGAGTGTCCAGGAGAGCTGCCAGCCTTCCTGACTGGAAAGTGTGGCCAAGGCACCTGCCTGCTTCTCTGTCTTTTCTCCTGTCAGGCCAGGTGCCAGATAGAGCATCCAGAGGTTTGCACAGGAGAGATACTCAGGAAATACCTGCAGATGAGCATGCTCATGGGAAGATGGCTCGTGACTCCCTCTCTCTCCACAAAGTGGGAAATGAAACTTCTTATGGTTTGGGACTTTTATATCCACCTCCTCTGAAACCCCAGAGGGCCCACAACCCAGGATTCCATGCCTTTGCTCAGCTTCCTCATGCTAGATCATCCTTTCACTCTCAGTATTCTACCTACCCGAGCCTCCATTTGCATCACTTGGACTAAATGCTCCCTGCCCCAGCCCCTTCCTATGCCATGGGCGCAGCCTCTTCCTATACCATGGGCCCAGCCTGCTGAGGCTTCTTTATCCTTTCCTGGGACCACTGAGAGGGCGTCTGGGGGGTCTATAAAGAATAACTCATGCCACAAACCAGCAGAGAAAACCCAACTTCTTGACCTAGGGGAAAGGGACCAGACACTCCCAAGGCATGTTGTGTGGCGGCTTCTTTCCTTCAAATGCTGCGGGAGGAGACCAGGACCCCTGCAAGGCCTCTTCTACCAGGGTCTTAAGTAATTTGGATTCTTCTCTATCCCCAGGCCCAGAAATAGGACAGGCTGTGGATGAAGGGCCAGGAGTCAGGAGCAGAAGGGCAGAGATGACTCTGGAGTTGGGCTGGGTCCCGAGCATGAGAGTCCAGAAGTAGAACATTCTAATCCTGTCTAAGCCCTGACGGAACCAATGCTCTGCAACCACACGAGCTACCTGAAGAGAGTAGGAATCTTCATGGGTGTTCAGAGGCAGGCAGTGAGGTGGAGCCAGACCCTGAGGTTTGGGACTATCGAACGTCAAAATTTAGAGCAGACAGCAGGTAGGGAAGCAATGAGACAGAACAAATGAGACACCATCTTTGTTACCCAGCTTCCTTCCCAGAGCTTCCCAGTGTGGGTTCCCCTCTGGGTTCCCTCATCCAGTCTGAGAAGTGACTCCAGCCTGAGGCCTGGTTAACTGGAGAGAGAGCATCAAGGGCCTGTAACTACAATGAGCTGCACACGGGCACGGGCTGAGCATGCAGCCACCATCCTCCCAAGTACCAAAGGCAGCAGGAGCCCCCGAAAGCATAGGTAGATATTTCCTTGGCCCTGCTAGCTTAACCTCTAACCCTGGTGCCTGATACAGCCTGTCATCCAGCTCTACTGGCTCAGCCTCAGCAGGCCCAGGACAGCTTTCTTGTCCTGCGGCCAGAGCTTTTGTTCATTCCTGAGTAAAGAGTAAATCACACTTCCCCTTATGCTTTTGCCTTGAAGATGAATGAGAACTTCTGGAGACAGCGGAAAGAAGCAGCAGCTTCTAGAAGGCAGATCCCAGGCCACAGACTGTGTAAACATCAGAGTGGCATGATTAGCTATCAAGTCTCCCAGTCACTTACCATTCACCCATCCGTCCATGCATCCTCCACCCATTCATTCATCCATTCACCCATCTTCCAATTATCTGGACCAACTTCCTTCTTTTTTCTTTCCTTCCCTCCCTCTTTCCTCTCCTGTTTCCTACATTCTAAGAAATATTTGTATAGAGTCTGCCATGTGCCAGATTTCTCAGATTTGGCAGACTTCTTCAAAGCATGAGAAGCTACCCAGGAGAAAATTTAGTCCTTCGCTGAGCTCCAAATAGGCTCCTCTGTGCCCTGAGCTTCTTGCACATATGGAACTCTCTATTCAAGGTTACAAGGAAGGAGAGAGGAAGCTGTGGACAGAGAGAGAGGAGAGAGAAACGGAACGATTCCTAGTCTGACGTTGCTGAGCACCTCTACTTTGTTTGAAAAGCTCACATGCTACAGGAAGCAGGGAGGAGAACTCAAGTCTTAGGTTTACATTTTGAATCTCCAAGTTACATATTATAAAGTGATATTGTATCAGCCAAGATGCACTAATAACAGGAAGCAGAATATTCTATTGCAATGGTTGCCTATTTGGTCTCCCTGCTTCCAGGCTTCCCCCAACCAGTCTGTGCTCCTCACCACAATCAGAGTGATGTTTCTACAGTGTCCCTGTCCTTGTCTCTCTCCTGCCTGAAGTCCTTAATTGGCCTCATGTCACCCATGAGCTAGAGGTCAAGCTCCTTGACATGATCAGAAGGATCTTCATAATCAGACCCCAGGTGCCTCTTCCACCCCATGTGAGTCCCCTTCCTGTTGGAATGTATATTTTACGTTCCAGCAATATTGCAACTATTTTCAGTTTGCCAAGCACTCCATGCTATCTTAAGCTCCATCCTTTGGCATATGTTTATCTTTCTACTGCAGTTTTTTTTCCCATTATTTCATTTCATATGCTTCTTTCAACTGGGCGTATTTGTCTCTTGTGCTCATCACCTTGCAATTTATTTGCTCATGTCTGTCTTTCCTACTAGACTGTGAACTGCTTGGTGCAAGGATTGTGAGTTATTCATCACTGTGGCCCTATGCCTGGTAGAGCATCAGTACCTAGAAGGCACTCAGTCTGTATTTGTGGGGTGAATGGATGGGTGGATGGATGAAGACAATCTTACAAGAGAAATGGGATAGCTTTGGGACAAGATGGTTAATGTATCTATGTAACAGACCCCCAGAGAAGACAACAAATGGCCTCTTTCTGAAAGCTCAGACTTCTGATGAGGGGAGTGAGCCAGACAAGGTATCTAGTCAGGAATAGGGAAGTTGGGATGATATGGTGACCTGGTGTGGGACTGACTTCCTGTTTCCTCTAGATAAGAGCTCTTGGAGAGACAGGCAGCCAGAAGCGCCTGTGCTTCCAGGGTAAGGGTGAATACTCAGGATGACGGCGGAGAGGGAGGCCCCTGATGCACACTTCACTGTGGACAAACAGAACATCTCCCTCTGGCCCCGAGGCAAGCGACAGTCACTGCTGAGAACCTGCTCCGTGTTCTGTGTGCAAACCTGCCCTTTGCTGCTCCTTCAACACACATTTTCTTCTTCTTCCAACAGAGCCTCCTCCCAAGTCTGGTCCATCTCTGTTCCCAGGGAAAACACCCACAGTCCGTGCTGCATTAATCTGCCTGACGCTGGTCCTGGTCGCCTCCGTCCTGCTGCAGGCCGTCCTTTGTAAGTCCTCACGTTTCATCGTCTGGGCTTAGCCCCTCTCTGTGGCCAGCTGGCTCCCTCCAGATTCAGACCACTTCCCTGCTCTCCAGGTTTCTCCTGCCTCTGACTTTTTCATTTGTCTCCTTTCTCCTCTTTCCATGTGCAGTAACAGGGTGTGCCACCCCCAGTATGGTGAGCTGATGCTCTTTCCCTCCCAATTTCTCGGAGATTATTGGGATCAGCATTTGCACATTGGTGCTCAAGGATACATTCTTTTGTCCTCAGGAAACATTTATCTAGTTTTTCATGCTGTGCTATTTTCTTCCCCTCCATCCCCCACCAATCTGAGCTCTGCTCCTTGGATTTGGAGCCTTGTGGACAGTCCCTGACAGTGCAATGTCTCCTGACCCTGTGAAGGACTAAGCCTCATATGTCATTGGCCCCAACTCACCAGATGGAGAGCCTGACCAACGAGCCAACAGATCTCCATGACTCAGTCCCCTCAACAGGACCCGTTCGTGCTCTCTTCATTCTCCTGTCCCTGCAAAAATCATGTCTAGGGAGCCTTCCTACTCATTTGGTGTTGCGGGGTTTATCTTTCTTCCTCTTTTGGCTCTGTCAGGCTTCATGGCCTTTGCTGCTGGCAGAGCCTTCTTCCTCCTGCCATGGCTCCAGGAAGCAGAGGAAGGGGACCCAAGAAGCTGTTGGATTTTGTTTTCTCCCTCTGTGGCCTCGGGACATACTTGGTCTTAGACTTGTAGGCTCTGAGCAGAGTCCCCCTTCCCCCATCCTAGACCCCTGGCCTCTAACATGGCATTTTCCTCAGGGCTCGCCTTTGAGCCTCTTGGTTTATCTTTGATCCTCTCTCTGGTACCCAGGCCTGGGACCTGAGCAGAATGTGAAAGTGGGTAGGGCAAGGGAAGGGGAGACACAGTTTTGTAATCTCCTTTTCCATGTTCTCTGGAGAAGAAGCCACTTCCAGATTAGTGGCTGGCTCTTCCCATGGTCACAGAGGGGCCCGTGGACAGATGTGAGGGAGTGGTGCTGTCCTAGCAGACAGCCACTGCAGGGGTTTCTGAAAGCAGAGGGATGGCAACCAAGGGGTGGGGTCCAGGGGGAATCAAGTTCTGGGGAGAGTGACAGGGCTCATGGAGGGCACCCCTTTATCAAATGTTCCATGAACACTCAGAGAAAATTCAGGACTGGTTTCTAACTCCTGCTTCTGCTTGCCTGTGAAATTTTCTCACAGAGAGCCTGTGTTTCATCAGTCTCCCCATTGTCTGTATCCACCTGTGTTCCTGGCACATGGTAGGTGCCCATTGCACGTTTGTTGTATGTTAATAAATGATTGGAGGGTTGGGGTGGCCCATTGGACTGTCCTGGTTCTTTGGGAAGCTTCAGCCTGTTCCTTCCCTTCCCTTCCTTTGATCAACCTGACAACACTCCCACTCCGGTCCCTGGGGCTCCCCTCAGCTGACCTCCTGCCTTTCTCAATCCCAGATCCCCGGTTTATGGGCAACATATCAGATGTAAAGACCAATGTCCAGTTGCTGAAAGGTCGTGTGGACAACATCAGCACCCTGGATTCTGAAATTAAAAAGAATAGTGATGGCATGGAGGCAGCTGGCGTTCAGATCCAGACGGTGAATGTGAGCCTGGGTTATGTGCGTTCTCAGTTCCTGAAGTTAAAAACCAGTGTGGAGAAGGCCAACGCACAGATCCAGATCTTAACAAGAAGTTGGGAAGAAGTCGGTACCTTAAATGCCCAAATCCCAGAGTTAAAAAGTGATTTGGAGAAAGCCAGTGCTTTAAATGCAAAGATCCGGGCACTCCAGGGCAGCTTGGACAATATGAGCAAGTTGCTCAAACGACAAGGTAAGTGACTCAGAAAATTACACTGAAGCTGACCAGCGGCCCATGGGATCTTACCTGTCCCAGACCTGAGGTCACTGGGCTGGTGGGTTAGGGAGGAGGCCGGGGGGAAGAGAGGGGCAGCCATGGACTAGGAAGTTAAGGAGGGAGGGCTTGAGGTTGGGAAGGACTTAGGCGCGGTTAGGAGAAAAGAGACCAGGGTCCAGCTAGAGTTCCCACACCAAAGTGCAGAATGTAAAAGCATTAGGCGATGTCCACCCCAGCCCATACCTAGTCATTTCTCATCAAGTTCCTTTCTAGAGTCCAGGGGCTCAGCCACTTGTCATGGCTGATGGAGGGTTGCTTCCCCTCATGGGAAAGACACTCTTTGTCCATCCTCTTGCATTCTAACCTCTCCAGTCCCAGAGACTCTATTAGTCTCTGTCTGACTTTCAGGATTTGAAAGAGTGTCCCAAATCCCCTACACAAGGACCCAAGGACACCAGAGCACAGCTCCATTTGCTGCTGTCTCTGAGACCTCATTCAAGTGCCCCCACCAAGCCAGCACCCCAAGAAATCAAGAATACCAGCGTTCACTTTTACCTCTTGTTCTCTAGATGACATTCTACAGGTGGTTTCTCAAGGCTGGAGGTACTTCAAGGGGAACTTCTATTACTTTTCTCTCATCACAAAGACCTGGTATAGTGCCCAGCAGTTCTGTGTGTCTAGGAATTCACACCTGACCTCAGTGACCTCAGAGAGTGAGCAGGTGAGTGTTGTGCCTGTGGGCTCTGGCAAGGGGGCGTATGAGCACTGGGCCCGGGAGGATGGGCAAGATTATACTGTGCAAACAAAAATCCCCAAATATTGATGACCTAATGAAGAAGGATTAGTTCTCGATACCATGTCTAATAAGGGCCAGCAAGGGGGCTGTGCTCACAGTCGCTACTCAAGGACCCAGGCCGAAGGAGTCTTCATCTGAACATGTTTCCACAATTGCTGGGGCAGGAAAAGGGAACTTGACGTATTGTGCAAAGCTTCTGCCCCGATTTAACATACCTCATTTTTGCTTACATTTCACTGGCTTAAGTTATGTTAAGTAAGTTAAGTAAGTTATGCAGTACTCCTGGATTGGGAGGATCCTGGATTCCAGTACTCCTGGAACAGGGCAGAGAGGAGCTACTTTCCATGTGCCCAGAAAAAAAGAAATATTTGTGAACAGCGTTAATGATTCCACATGACTCAAGAAGTCTCCTGCCTGGTGAGGCAGAAATTGGGCAGGCCCTTTTCATCTGGGCGGTGGGATAGCAGCTCAGGTCAGAGCCTGGGCTTTGGAGTAGTTCTAGAGCCCTAACCTCGCCATCTAACTAGTCCTAGCAGCTTGGGTGGAATACCCAACTTCACTGGGCAAACTTCACTGGCCCTCACTTGATGAAACATGCATGGTGATGGCACCTGCCTCAGAGGAAAGGAGTGAATGCATATGGAGGACTCAGCACAGTGCCGTATGTGGATTCAGGTGTTGTCATATGAACCATTCTCTCGTGGTCCATGCTCTGGAGTTCAGCTGAGGCCTTCCTGTGCTTCAGCACCTGCTTCCTGAGTGGCAGAAATGCTTAAGTCCTGAGCCTGTTAGCTGCAGGGCAGGGACACATCATAATCTGGAAGATGAAATCTGGGTTCTGGGTAAGGGCAGGAAGAGGCTTGAGAGGCCAGTGTGTGCAGTGCATCTGTGGGTCAGGGCTGTCACTGAGCACAGGTGAAGAACACCCGGAGACAGGTGATCAAGCTCTGAGTGTGACCGCACCTCTGCTTATCCTGTCTTTCCTACAGGAGTTTCTGTATAAAACGGCGGGGGGACTCACCTACTGGATTGGCCTGACTAAAGCAGGGACAGAAGGGGACTGGTCCTGGGTGGATGACACGCCATTCAACAAGGTCCAAAGTGCGAAGTAAGTCCCAGGAGCCCTCTCTGCCAGCCTGACTTTCCCCGGCCATGGCCAGGGCATGAAGGGAGTGGGGGCGATGTTCCCCATGAGGCAGGGTTTCTGATTCTTCCCTGTGCTAGGGTGACAGGAGCATTGCAACCAAGATCTAGCGCAATCCTGTCACTAACTGGCTGTGGGATCTGGGCCCTCCACGCCCTCTGGGTTTTGGTAGCAAGGCCTTCTACCTGGCCAGCTTCAGCAGGAATCCTGTCATGAGTCTAGGTCTTCACAGAGTGGGTTTGTGTAGGGACTTGAGAGTGGTGGGTTGGTTTTGCCTGGACTTGGGGCATGAGTGAAAGCTTAGAAGTCTAAGTCTCGCTAGTCCCCTTCCTTTTAGGCTTGGGTGCAGACATTTACTATGCCATTCCTTAGGACTCAAGCTGGGGTTGAATTAACTCATTTCTTCACTGGAAATAAGTTCTTCTTGGTTTTCCACTTTGTAAACCTTTATTTCTCCCTCTTGGTAGGTTCTGGATCCCAGGTGAGCCCAACAATACTGGGAACAATGAACACTGTGGCAATATAAGGGCTTCCTCGCTTCAGGCCTGGAATGACGCCCAATGTGACCAAACGTTTCTTTTCATCTGTAAGCGACCCTACGTCCCGTCAGAACCATGACAGAACAGGCTCCCAAGCTCACTCTTTGAACTCCAACGCTTGTCAAACATGAGGAAATGCCTCTTTCTCCCCCAGAGTCCAGGATGACTTTGCACGTTAATTTTCCTTGCTTCAAAATTGTCCCACAGTGGCATTCTGGAATCTGTCTGTCTTGGCTGGAAATTCTCTGACCCCATGGAGGCAGCTGGAATGGAAAGGAGAATTCAGGTTAAAGTGGGAGGGGTGGGTAGAGAGGATTTAGAAGTTCCAATTGCCCTGCTAAGGAGGATTAAGACCCGTCATCCGGGACAACACCTAGGGTTTTCCACTTCTTCAGAGAAGCCTCAGCTTCATCACATCAAAGTTATTTCAGAGCAACCAAGCAATTCTGCTGATATTGTCATTCAGGGCTTTTCTTGGCCAAACCCTCTAGAATTTCCACGTGTCTGCTTAGCTGTGCTGGCAGCTAGCAGCTGGCTGTGTTTGCAGTGGGAATAGCTCTGTTCTTGGAGATCCTGCTCATGGTATATCCTCAGTGGCTTGTTCATCCACATCATCTAAAGCCTGAACCTCTTCTTCTCTGGTTCAAGTCAGCGGCTCACATGGACTTGTATCTCCTTCAGAACTTGGCCAGTACCCAGACTCCCTTCTCCTTCCACTCCCTTAGTACACCCGGGTGCCCAGCCCTGCCTTCCGCCCAGTGTCCATCCAGCCTCTGTCCTCACCTCCCCGGCACCTCCTCCTCCTTCTGCATTTCCTGTCTTCCTGTGTCTTGTGCATGGGAAGCAGCCTTCAGTGCCTTCATGAATTCACCTTCCAGCTTCCTCAGAATAAAATGCTGCCTGGGTCAAGGCCCCACTCCACGTGCACTTTTTCATTCCTGGTTGTCCAGGTGAATATGTGGGAAAGGCAGTCTCCTCTGCTGGACATAAAGTTCTAGAGTATCATCAAGAAACATCTGGGGAGTCAAAAATAACAAGGACTAGGGAAGTTTCAGCCCTGGAAATGCCACAAAATGTGACTAGTACTTATTTCTAGTTTTTATTAAAATAAAGTAGAGCAAGGTCTCCAACGTCTCCAACGTCACGATCTTGGTGGTCTTTCTTCTTGGGTGTTCACTGGACAATCTTCTAGTCTCTAGCTCGATTCCCAAGAATGAGTTTCAGCAGGTTTCCCACTCTTCACAGAGACCCAGTTCCACAGGCATCAATTCCAAATCTCAAGTCCAGTGGCCAAAGCAGGAATCCAGGCAGCAGCCACCACAGAGAGGAGGGGAGAGTAGAGTGAGCACAGGTCCTCATTAGGGTCCACAGGAAAAGATGCTTCATTAAATGACTGTGACCAGCAGTGTGTTGTTCTGGGTGCAAATGGGTCAGAGCTGAGGGTACAGGCTTGCATTGTAAGACCTGAAATAGCATGTGCTGCTGTGACATTTTATGCCTCACAGGGCTCCAAAGACCTAACCCTGAGTTCCCTGCCTCTCACCAGATATGCCCTTGCCCTCAGTCCTCACCTGGCTGGTTTCCTATCGTCTGGGACCAGCTGCACTCCACCCAGTTTTCTACTTAATGGATTTCACTTCTCTGCCAGCCTGATAAACTATTCAAAAAAGCCAATCCAATCACATCATCCTGAGGAACCCGGGGCACCTCATCATTTTGTTACTACAAGGCCTGCCTCCCACAGCCCTGGCTGGTTCACTCTGCTCCTGAGGGTGACCCCGTGTGGCCCTGCATGGCTTGTGATATCTTTCCCCACTAGTAAACTGCTGTCAATCTCACCTGCCCAGTGTCAAATGTCATGTTTTGGCCATCTTGTCGTATTTAGGGCAGGGGATCCCTCCCTCACCAATGGAGAAAATGGGAGGTGACAAAAACAAGGCTGGTTGGGGATCTCTGGTTGGTTTTGGCAAAGAGATGAGCTGGGAAAATCAGACCATTTCTCTGGGAAAGAATTTGAACCAGGAAGTAGCAAGGGGATGAGGCTGTTAACAGAAGGAAGTTGAGCTGGAAGGCCCTGAGTTAGAGAAAGGCTGGAGGGGCCGTCAGAGGGCACTGGAAGAAACTAGCAATGAGCAGAAGCTACAAGGCGGAGGAAAGACATGAATGCAGGCCGGGGTCGGTGGCTCACGCCTGTAATCCCAGCACTTTGGGAGGCCGAAGTGGGTGGGTCACCTGAGGTCAGGAGTTCGAGACAGCCTGGCCAACATGGTGAAACCCCATCTCTACCAAAAATACAAAAATTAGCCGGGCATGGTGGTGGGTGCCTGTAATTCCAGCTACTTGGGAGACCGAGGCAGGAGAATCACTTGAACCTGGGAGGTGGAGGTTGCAGTGAGCAGAGATCCCACCACTGCACTACAGCCTGGGTGATAGGGCAAGACTCTGTTTCAAAAAAAAAAAAAAAAAAAAAAAAATTAGTGACTGCAGAGGATTATAGCTGTCAGAGAAAAGAGAATGGCTCGAGGAGTTGCGATGGAGGTCCTGGAGGGCAGGCTGAGGGGCTCCGGTTGCTCCTGTTCTCAGTGCTGCCTCAGATCCTCCCAGCCCTTCTGATCCTCCTGGGTTCTGTGCATGGGGACCTTACGAGGCTTGTGCTCCTGACCCTGCCCGTTGCTTTTTCTTGAAACTGAAAGAGCCTGAGTCAGTGAGGATGTGTTTTTATCTGGAGTCTGTGCCGCAGCCTGGACCCAGCAAGTGCAGCATTGCCTTGGCTTCCTCCCTTGAGGAAGCTGGGACACCTGCTGCTTTGCTTTGTCATGTGAGCTTGGCTGCCTCCCCCACTGTATGCACATCTTACTTCTCCAGGGAGGTCACTACATGGGCACCTGCCCTTCGGCTGGCAGTGCGGTCTCGCCCAGGAAGTCCCACCATTGATAATGTTGTAGTCCTGTCTCTAGCGGGTCTTGGGGCATTATCAATACCTGGGCAGCTCCTCGGGTCATGGACCCCACAGTATTTCTTGTGAAATTCTGGGGATTTTTCCATTGTCAGGTGAAAAGTTGGGAGCCAGGGACAGGTGAGAACTTTTTCTCAGTCAATTTGGGTATTTATTGTATTCCATAAGTTTTTTTTTGTTCATTGGTTTTCTTTTTTTTGTTTTTTCTGATTTGGCAGGTTGACAAGGTTTGACATGCCCTCTTTCAATGTCGCAATAAAATACTCTTGAAAAATTTATCCTTTTGTGCTTGAATATAAAAGAAAAAGAAAAAAATACTTGATTCACCCCTACTGACCAACTAGTCCTAATGCTTGTGGACATGTACTATAATATTTTATTTTTCTGTTTTCATGCTCTATTGATCTATCTATAATTACTTCATTTTCTCTTTCTTTGTCCTTCTGTCTCACTTTCTCTTTCTCTCTCTCCTCTTTTTCTCATATTGTATGAGCTATGCTTTCTTTGCTTTAATTTTCCCAGTGCTTTGGAAGATAAACCATTATTTAGGTGGGGGGTGTGTGTGTGTGTGCACGTGTGTGTGTGCATGTGTGTGTGCGTGCGTGTGTGTGTGTGCATGTGTGTAGTCTAGCACTTTCCCTTTTTCTTTTTTTTTTTTTGAGACGGAGTCTCACTCTCGCCCAGGCTGGAGTGCAGTGGCGCGATCTCGGCTCACTGCAAGCTCCGCCTCCCGGGTTCAGGGCATTCTCCTGCCTCAGCCTCCTGAGTAGCTGGGACTACAGGCGCCCGCCACTGCGCCCGGCTAATTTTTTGTATTTTAGTAGAGATGGGGTTTCACCGTGGTCTCGATCTCCTGACCTTGTGATCCGCCCGCCTCGGCCTCCCAAAGTGCTGGGATGACAGGCGTGAGCCACCGCGCCCAGCCGCACTTTCCCTTTTTCTTACAAAGCACCCTGGCTTCTGGGATTATTGGCATTATTCCTGGCATTGTCACCCTGGTTGGGGCTGGGCCCTGGGTATGGGGACTGCCACTGGCTCCCTTGGTGACCCCACCTGGCCAGGGCTCCGGGCAGCCCCCAGCAGGGCAATGCATTGCCTCCTTCAGAGATTTCAGGCCCTCCTTTCTCTCTACCTCTCTGTTCACACCCCAGACCTCCAAGAGCCTCCCCTCCTATCTGTCCCAGGGCAACTTCCTTCTTTTTTTTAGGTTTTAGAATGAATCTTTGTTTTTTGGGGAGAAAACACAGGCTACCCAATTTATGATAAACTCAGTGTGTTTTCAACAAGGAAATTTTTATTGTTCTATGGGAGCCTAAAGTGAAAGGATTTCCTAAGGCTTCATGAGGAAAAGGCACATAAGCTGGGCCTTGAGAGATGAGCAGAATTTAGGCAGTAAGTGGGATGGGGGCACAGACGAGGAAAGAGAGAGGAAACAGAAAATGCAGAGGAGTGTGACAGGCCTGAGGCAGCAAGAGAAGTCCAGTCTAGCTGGAGTGTGGTGTGGGGTGAAGCAGCGGGCAGGCAGCTCTTCAGGGGCCTTCAAAGCCAAAGGAGGGGTTTTGGATTTTATTTGAAGGACAAGGAGGAACCACTGAAGTGTTTTAGGCAGATGAGTGACATGATCCCAATTGTTCTGTTTTTTACTTAGTGTTGAAGAAGCGTGACAAATGATTTGTTACATTTGAAAGCTTAAGTGCTTCCAGGTATAACAAGATCTACAGACATGCAATAGAACTATGTCACTGGAAAACATTTGTCACACTTTTGTGGTTCTTCTTTTATCCTGAGCAGCTTCTTGTTTTAGGTATCTTCCTGTATTTTGAATTGACCTTCTCAAGTTAGAGGCAGAACTAACACTTACAACCTTACTTGCAGAAAAGTGCAGGCACGAGGTTAGATGCTTTGGGAGGCCCTTTGGGAGGCCAAGACAGGAGGATCACTTGATGCCAGGAGTTGAAAACCAGCTTGGTCAACCCAGTGGGACCCCGTCTCCACAAAAAATACCAAAAAAATTAGCTGGGTATGGTAGCGCAGACTTGTAATCCTAGCTCTTGGGAGGCTGAGGTGGGAGAATTGCTTGGGCTCAAGAGGTTGAGGCTGCAATGAGCCATGATCACACCACTGCACTCTAGCCTGGGCTACAGAGCAAGACCCTGTTTGAATTTTATTTAATATTTATTTATTTATTTATTTGTGTATATATTTATTTTTAAAGTGCAGTCATGTGACCCAGGGACCACCAGTCGGATTCAACCATGCGAGACCTTTGATTTGTCCTGGTGGTTTTTCAGAGCTCAGACTAGATTTAGTGCTGTCATTCCCAGAACCAGGTCAGTGTTCTTGGAGCATTCCTCCTGCCAGCATAGGCTCCAAAGCTTGACTCTGGTCTTCTGAGAGTCCATAATTACTACCTTATGTCTCATTTTAATTTTGAATTTTTTATTTTATTTATTTATTTTTTAAGACAAATCGCTCTCTCTCCCAGTTTGGAGTGCAGTGGCATGATCTCGGCTCACTGCAAGCTCCGCTTCCCGGATTCACACCATTCTCCTACCTCGGACTGCCAAGTAGCTGGGACTACAGGGGCCCACCACCACGCCTGGCTAATTTTTTATATTTTTAGTAGAGACGGGGTTTCACCATGTTATCCAGGATGGTAATTTCAATTTTTTTTTTGAAACAGGGCCTCCCTTTGCCACCCAGATTGGAGTATAGTGACACCACCATAGCTCACTGCAGCCTTGAACTCCTGGGTTCAAGGGATCCTCCAGCCTCAGCTGGCTGAGTACCTAGAACCTCAGGTGAGTGCCACCATGCCCAGCTAATTTTTTTTTTTTTAATTTTAGTAGAGATGAGGTCTTGCTATGCTGCCCAGGCTGGTTTCAAACTCCTGAGCTCAGGTGATCCTCCTGCCTCAGCTTCCCAAAGTGCTGGGATTACAGGTGTGAGTTGCCACACCCAGCCACCCCTAATATCTTTTAAAAAATACCTTTTTAGGCTGGGCTCAGTGGCTCATGCCTGTGTTCACAGAACACAGAACTCAAGGAGAATCTCTTGATCCCAGGAGTTTGAGGTCAGCCTGGGCGACATAGGGAGACCCTGTCTCTACAAAACAAAACAAATAGACAAACAAACAAAAACAGAAAAACAAAACAGAACTTAGCTGTGTGTGGTGGCATGTGCCTGTAGTCCCAGGAACTCAAGAGGCTGAGGAGGGAGAACTGCTTGAACCTGGGAGGTCAAGGCTGCAGTGAGCTGCAATCACACCACTGTACTCCAGCCTGGGCAATAGAGTGAGACCCTGTCTCCAAAATTTTTTTAAAAACTTTGCATTATAGAATAGTTTTAGCTTTACAGAAAAATTGTGAAGACAATATAGTTTCCATATACCCACCCTTTCCCATTTCCTTTATTGTTAACACCTTATATTAGTATGGTACATTTGTCACAATTAATGAACCAATGTTTAACTGAAGTCCATACTTTATTCAGATTTCCTTGGTTTTCCCCTAACAGCCTTTTTCTCTTCTAGGATCCCATCCAGAATACCACGTTATATTTAGTCATCATGTCTCCTTGGGGTCCCCTTGGCTGTGACATTTTCTCAGACTTTCCTTGTTTTTGATGACCTTGACGGTTTTGAGGAGCCCACTGGTCAGGTACTTTGTAGATTGCCCCTTAAATGAAATTTGTCTGGTGTTTTTCTCATGATTAGACTGGGGTACTGAGTTTCAGGAGGAAGATCATGGAGATAAAGGGCAATTCTTATCACATCCTATCAAGGGTACATGCCATCAATAGAATTCATTACTGTTGGTGTTGACCTTGATCTCCAGGCTCCGGTAGTGTTTGCCAAGTTTATCGACTCCAGAGTTACTCTTTTCTCCCCTTTCCTACACTGAACTTTTTGGAAGGAAGTCACTACATGGAGCTCACACTGAAAGAGTAGGAAGTTACACTCTACTTTTCTCAGACTGGAATATTTACATAAAACATTTGGACATTTTCTGCCCGAGATTTATCTATTTATTTACTTACTCAGACATTCATTTACGTCAGTATGGACTCACGGATATTTCTTTTACACTTTGGGTTATAATCCAATGCTACTTTATTTGTTTTTGTTTTTGTTTTTTCTCAAATTGTTCTGGCTTTGGCCATTGGGAGCTCCTTCATTGGTTCCTGTGTCATTTGACATATTTCCATCACTTTTTTTTTTTTTTGTAACAAAGCATCTCCTTACTTTCTGGTACTACAAGATGCTCCAGGCTCAGCTTGTGTATTTCCTGCCACAGTTCTAGAGTCAGCCATTTCTCTAATGAGCCCTGGTTTCTTTTTTTTGGAGAATGGTGTTAGAAACCAAAACCTGGGTGCTATGTGGCTGTTGCTATTAGAACGTCATTGCCTCTCCCAGCTGAGAGAGCTAAGTAATATTTGTGTGTACACCTAATTTTTTTTGTAAAGATCATTATGCTTGCATCGTGGTGACAGGACTTGAGAGTGGGTAAGAGGAGAGGCAGGGACAACAGTTAGGAGACGGATGGAATAAAAGCCAGGTGAGATGGTGGTTTGCATTCAGGCCTGTAAATGTGATGAATTGTTGTTGCTATATTTTGTGGGGTATACACTTTGTACTGATGAATGCAAGTGCTCACATCATGTCAAGAAGCTGTCCCCACTATTAAATAAAATGGCCTGGATTGGAAAAAAAAAAAAAAAAAAAAAAAGGAATCCGCCTCTCTCCCTCTCCTGGCTCTGGCCCTCTCTGGTTTGGCTTTAGAGCCAGGTAGACTCTTTCTCTCTTTCTTTTCTTTTCTTTTCTTTCTTTCTTTCTTTCTTTCTTTCTTTCCTTCCTTCCTTCCTTCCTTCTTTCTTTCTTTCTTTCCTTCTTTCTTTCTTTCTGTCTCTCTCTTTCTTTCTCTTTCTTTCTTTCTGTCTCTCTTTCTTTCTTTCCCTTCCTTCCTTCCTTCCTTCCTTCCTTCCTTCCTTCCTTCCTTCCTTCCTTCCTTCCTTTCTTTCTTTCCTTTCTTTCTTTCTTTCTTTCTCTCTCTCTCTCTCTCCCCTTCCCTCCCTCCCTCCCTCCCTCTCTCTCTCTCTTTCTCTCTTTCTCTCTTTCTGTCTTTCTTGAGACAGAGTCTTCCTCTGTCGCCCAGGCTGGAGTGCAGTGGCGTACTCTCGCCTCACTGCAACCTCTGCCTCCCGGGTTCAAACGATTCTCCTGCCTCAGCCTCCCACGTAGCTGGGATTACAGGCACCCGCCACCACACCCTGCTAGTTTTTGTATTTTTAATAGAGACAGGGGTTTCATCATGTTGGCCAGGCTGGTCTCGAACTCCTGGCCTCAAGTGATCCACCTGCCTCGGCCTCATAAAGTGCTGGGATTACAGGCATGAGCAACCACGCCTGGCCAGTTCTGGTATTAATGCCCGTTTGTTTTTGTCTGGCCAGAGAACAGAGAGCCTCTCAGTGAAGACATAGCAACCCCCTGGTTTTTCTCGCCTGCTGGTAGATGGAGTTCCTGTGGGAAATATAAGAGCTAGGGCCCAGAGGGTGGGTGGGGAGGTCAGGGAAGAACTATGCCCCTCTCCTGGCCCAGACTCTGACCTTCCAGCTGGGCAAGGGATCCATAGAGTTCTGCCTTCGAGGTTCCCTCAACTCTAAGGCCCCAGGAGGAAATAGGATCTGAGTAGGTCCAGCCTGGGCCTTTCCTGTGTATGGGGAAGCATAAACCAAGACAAGCCATTTCTTTTCAGCCACCACCCCTGGCTGTCTGATGGGCCTCTGGGGAGGCACCTCCAGCAGCTCCCATCCCATTCCATGTGGTGGACAAGGAGTTTGGCAGACACCACTGGGGTTTCAGGCAGAGCTGTTGATAGTCCAGAAATGGATGCCTTCACCCTTCATTCCTGCTGTGCCCTCCCCTCTAAGGTCAATTTTCATCAAACAGGAGGTAAAAGGCAGCAGATGGTACTTCTGCACTCTACACATTGGGCCCCTATAGTGCGCAGTTCAAAATACACACACACACACACACACACACACACACCATCATGAACTGGGTGTGGGCAACCGCTCCCTTCCTGCCTGCAGATGCCTTGCCCACGGGGCGACTTGCTTGCCGGGTTGACATCAGCCACACATGGCACAGGCTCCTCCTGGGCTGAAGCTGTTCTCCTGGCCCGGCCCCAGAGGAGGCAAGTTCCGTGTGGCTTCTCCACCATTGTGGTTGGTCTGCAGTGTTGTTAGTGCAGCTGGGGACCTATGAGAGGCTGACCCCAGGATCTGTGCAGAAGACATGAGAATGGGACATGGGAACGGAGGGTGAAAGTAGCAAAGAAACAACACAACACGGATGGAACAAGTCATTTGAACGATTGTGACTTTGTTTAAGAGTTGCTATAATGGTGTAATATGTAATTAGACTTCCCAAAGTGAAAGAGAATGTGATTTATTTCAAAACGATTGCGCCCATTTGAAGTAATGGAGACAAGAGGCAACCAAAGAACAAGAATCTGCTGGTAACCCCAACACTGACTTTTAGAGGGGTTCCTTGACCAGCCATGGGAATATTGGTTCTGTTTAGCTGGTTACCCCTGTGGTGGGGACAGGGACATCAGGCTTGCACAGCTCCATGGCACTGTCCACTGGGTTGCCTCATGCCTTCTCTTCTAATGCTAGGCCCACCCAGCAGCAGGAACCCCCTGAAGCAGTATCTGTTCCGCCTGGAAGGGACAGGGCTCGTTGAAAGCCGCACATTGGCCCCAGCCTGCTGCATCAGATTCTTTTGAATCTGCTCCATCAGATTCTCCATCAGATTCACCTCAGGAGGCATGGATCCAATCAGCTAAAGTTGGGGCCTGCTTGGTATTTTCTGACACTACTTCTGACATGAAATGTGCCCTTTTTCCTGACACCAGCCAATTCTCTGACACCCGCTGGGCATCCAACAATTCAAACAAGATTCTGCCACGAACTTCCAGAGTTAGCACAGATCTCACAGGGGAAGGCCTCAGTCCCACAAGAGTGCCCCCCTTCAGATGCCAGCTACAAGTGAGGTAGTGACCCCCACTTCTGCCTAGTCAACTACAAATTTGGGGGTTCTGGCTAGGCAAGGTGGCTCATGCCTGTAGTCCCAGCACTTTGGGAGGCTGAGGTGGGAGGATCACTTGAAGCCAGGAGTTCCAGACCGACCTGGGGAATAAAGAGAGATCCCATCTCTACAAAAAAATAAAAATAAAAAAGTAGCCAGGCATGCTGGCACACACATGTAGTCCCAGTTATGCTGGAGTTATGCTGGCTGCGGCAGAGGCTGGGATGATGGGGCTGAGAACTGAGGATCACTTGTGTCCAGGAGTTCAAGGCTGCATTGACCTATGATTGCACCACTGCACTCCAGCCTGAGTGACAGAGGGAGACCCTGTCTCAAACAGAAAATTGAGGGGTTTCTGCAACAACCTCTCAGTTTTCATAATTCACTAGAACAATTCACAGAACTCAGAAAAGCACTATACTTACTATTCATTTCTTGTAAAGGACAAAAACAGCCTGATGAAGAGGTACACAGGGCAAGGCCCAGTGGGGTCCCAAGTGCAGGAGACTCTGTCTCTGTGGAGTCAGGGCACGACACCCTCCTGGCATGTGGACCACCAATCCCAAAGCTCCTTGAATTTCATTTTTCAAGAGTCTATATAGCCCGGACCCCAGGCCATCTCTTGTACCTGGAGGTCTGGGAGTAGGGAATGGGAGTGGGTGGCTGAAAGTCCCAATCTTCCAAAGTCTAATTCCATGTTTAGTCTTTCTGGGACCAGCCTCCAGCCTGAAATTATCTAAGGGTCCACCCTGTGTCACCTCGTTAGCATAAACCCAAGGATAGTCCTAAGGGGCTTATTATGAATAACAAAAGACACTCCTGTTACCCAGAAAACTCTAAGGGTTTTAGGAGTTCTGTGTGAGGAACTGAGATGAAGACCAAACACATTTTTACAGAGTTGTACCTTGGTATTTGCAGGGGATTGGTTCCAGGACCCCCACGGGTACCAAAGTCCACAGATGCTCAAGTCCCTTGTACAAAATCATGTGGTATTTTTACATAACCTCCACACATCCTCCTGTATACTATAATTCAGTTGTGAGGCCCCAAGTGGCTGGCCACCCCGCCTCCTCCTTTGACCTGCAAATATCGGCTGCACTGACCTGGCCCCTCCTTTACCTGACTCCTTTTACTTAAGAGGTTCTGGGGCTAGAATTAAAGGTCAGCCATAGTCATAAGGATGTTTTCTACACAAAGCTGAGACCTCCTTCCTAGGTGGCCAGTCCCGGCCACCAGAGAAGAAGAGGTGTGTTTGGGGTTATGCTGGATGCGGCAGAGGTTGGGATGATGGGGCTGAGAACTGACGGGAAAGTGCTAATAGGAAGAGGAAGAAAATAGGGCAGATCGGTGTCTGGGAGCCTCTAGGGGAGGGTCCCACTGGGGCGGGTTTCTGCAGAGTCAGGCGGGGAGGGAGGAAGAGCTGGGAGGGTGGTCAGGACCTCTGTCAAGAGCATAGAAGTGTGGGTGTCTTAGCTTTGCTTCCACTGCCATTGGTCCGCAGGACCGCCCTTCTGGGAGCCAGTGGCTGGGAGCAGTGCTGGAGGATCAAGGAAGCAGAGATGGATGGTGAGGCAGTCCGCTTCTGCACAGATAACCAATGTGTCTCCCTGCACCCTCAAGGTAAGAAAACTGGGCCCCCAGCTCATGCCCAGTGAGGGATTAGCCTGCCTGTCCTTTGGCCCTCTGCCATAAGGCAGCTTATTGCTGTCTTATTGCTCTCCCCAGACCCTTGTCCTTGGGGATGCAGACTTGGCAAGAGAAAGGGGATGAACTTTGAATTCAGATGGTCCTGGTTTGGAATCCTGGCTCTGCACACTGAGCTGGTCCTGTGAGGCCTCCCTCCCTTCCTTTCTTGTTTCATTCAAACTACACTTTTGTTGCTCTGTGCTCTGTGCCAGATTCTGTGCCCTGTGCACCACCAAAGCCTCCTTGAGATTTGGAGAACAGTGGTCTCGGTCTCAGAGCCCCTCGCCTCTGTGTTGCTACCATGCCCACACCTCGTTCTGGTGAACAGTCCAGAGTGTTTCATCTTCCTTCTCCATAACCACTTGTATGATAAGCATGGCAGGGGTTCTCATCCCCATTAGACAACCCAGGAAATGGAACTGCACAGCACCCTCTCACCTTGGACTCTGGCTTCTCCCCTACAGGGGTGGACTCTGTGGCAACAGCTTCTGCAGCCCCCAAGATACCAAGGCTTATTCAGACTACCCCAGCATTTATGGCTGTGACCTTGGTCTTCTCTCTTGTGACTCTCTTTGTAGTGAGTAAGCCCCCAGGTGACCCAAATCTCACTGACTCTCTCTCCTTTCAGCACAAAGTTCCCAAGGGCCCCAGATGCACCTCTCTGGGCCTCTCTGCTCCCAGAAAGATCATTCTACCTCCAGCTCCAGCCCTAAGCCACAGCTTTCCTGGGACCAGATAGAGGCCACTGTCCAAGAGGGAGCATCCCAAGAACTGAGGTTCATGAGGGAGGGTCTTTCCTGCTATCTGCCCAGTTCTGGAACCCTCTTGTGTATGGGACAGTGTATCCTCCCAGTCTCAGGGCTGGGGATTTGCTGACCTGGGAAAATGGAATGTCTCAGTTCAACAGCACACAAGACTTGTGCTGAAGTCTGTGCAAGCCATGATTCTGGGAGACAACATTACTGGGCATTTACCTTTTGAACCCAACAGTGGGTAGCCACAGTGGGGGTGGGGTGCAGAGGGAGCCGGGACCTTCAGATGCTAAGAACCTAGGATGAACTTCTCCCCCAGTACCCACAGACCACTGAATGGGTTCCACCATCCTCATAGAAACAGATAATTTTTTAAAAACACAGTTTTATTGTGGTCTAATGGTGTACATATTTAAAGCATACAATCTGATAAGTTTTGATATATGTATGTGCCCCCGAAACCATCACCACAATCATCATCACATAGTCATCCTCCTCACCCCAAAGTTTCCTTGTGGCTCTCTGTAATTCCTGCCTCTCCCTTCCTCCCCTCATCCCTGGGCAGCCACAGATCTACATGCTGTAACTACAGATTAGTTTGCTTTTTCCAGCGTTTTATAGAAAAGGGATCATAGAGTATGTACTCTTTGTTCTTTACTAGTCATGTAATTTGCAAATATTTTCTCTCAGTCTGTGACTTGTCTTTTCATTCTCTTAACAAGATTTTAATTTTGATAAAGTCTAATTTATCATTTTATTTCTGTTATGGATTGTTCTCACGGTCTCATATGTGAGAAATCTGCCTAATCCAAGACTACAAAGATGTTTTCCTTTGTTTCTGGAAATTGTACAGTTTTCAGTATTACATTTAGGTCTCTGCCTCATTTGAGTTAATTATTGTATAATGGTGTGAAATGGATTGTTCCAGCTCCATTTATTGAAAAAGTTATCTTTCTCCATGAGTTGCCTTTGCACCTTGGTTGAAAATCAATTGTCCATATGTGTGGGGGTCTACTTCTGGATTCTCCATTCTGTTACATTGATTTATTTGTCTATCAAATAAATAAAACAGAATCTTTGAACTTCCAGTACCTTGAAAGGTCGCTTCTCTTACCTTAGCACAGTGACTGAGATCTCACACATTTACATAGGCAGTGCATGAGAAATAGAGAATGGATGCTCCAGAAAGGGTCCCTGCCAACTTGAGTTTTTCTCCCTATTCCTGAGGGGAGATTGGAATCAGAAGGGGATCATGGATGTATGAGATTGGGTCCTAGTTCGTGAGATGAATAAAGGATGCCAGCAGGACCAGAGGCAGATGCACATGAGGTTGGTGGGAAAGACCTTGCAGATTAAAGGGGGCTGCGGAGTCTCCTTCAATGACCCCTGCACAAGGCCTTTTACTCAGGTTTCCTGTATCCTCAAACTGTTCTGTAGGGACCCTTGCCCTATCTAATACTGGGGGTGCTGGCTCTTTAAAAGGCTATTTCAGCTGAGGTCCAGTGTTAGCTACCTGGAGGGCATGGCATGCCTGTGTCATAACCCTGTGAGTTGAACAGGGTACTTCCTCCTAGTGCAACTATTTTGTTTTGCTTCTGTTTCTTTCCTTTGTGTTTTCTTCTCCATGGAATTTGCCATCATAAAACTTACGTTTGCGGTGATTTTTAACATGTAACAATGGTGAATCGAGAGCCTCTATGCTTGGTGTACAAATATAATGTAGGACTAACCACAGGCTTTATTCATATCTATTTTCTTTCCCATAACAACCCATCTGTGGTCAAATTTCAGTAAAATTAAACTTTAACAGCTCTAAATGATATAATCGGTTACTTTCAAGTTGAGCAATTATAATGACAAAATAATCCAAGCCTTACCAGCATGACTCCTGGTGGCAGCTGGCTTACAGCAGGCAAGCATTTCAATCCTTCTGACCCCATCATTTGTGTGTAACAGTTAATTAGATCTTTGTTTCTTGGCCCACATTCTCGGGTGGACTGTCCCCAGGGTCTGGGTGGCTGTGTGACCAGCAGGGTGCTTGGTGGAGCTGTGCAGTACCCATTTCCCTTGGAAATGTTAAGAACACTCTGGTTGGCCCATACAATGCTACCCTACATAATGGGCCTCTTTGGTTGCCTTCTTCACTTCCTCCCTCCAGATCATCACCACTTTGGCAGGGAGGCAGAAATGCAAGAGCTTATCCAGATATTTAAAGGCCACATGGAGAATTCCAGCGCCTGGGTAGCAGAGATCCAGATGTTGAGGTGCAGAGTGGACAATATCAATTCGCAGCTCCAGGTGCTCGGTGATCATCTGGGAAACACCAGTGCTGACATCCAGATGGTAAAAGGAGTTCTAAAGGATGCCACTACACTGAGTTTGCAGACCCAGATGTTAAGGAGTTCCCTGGAGGGAACCAATGCTGAGATCCAGAGGCTCAAGGGAGGCCTGGAAAAGGCAGATGCTTTAACTTTCCAGACCCAGAATTTCTTAAAAAGCAGTTTAGAAAACACTAGCATTGAGCTCCACATGCTAAGCAGAGGCTTAGAAAATGCAAACTCTGAAATTCAGATGTTGAATGCCAGTTTGGAAATGGCAAATGCCCAGGCTCGGTTAGCCAATAGCAGTTTAAAGAACGCTAATGCTGAGATCCATGTTTTGAGAGGCCATCTAGATAGGGTCAATGACTTGAGGACCCAGAGCCAGGTTTTAAGAAATAGTTTGGAAGGAGCCAATGCTGAGATCCAGGGACTAAAGGAAAATCTGCAGAACATAAATGCTTTAAACTCCCAGACCCAGGCCTTTATAAAAGGCAGTTTCAACACCAGTGCTGAGATCCAGTTCCTAAGAGGTCATTTGGAAAGGGCTGGTGATGAAATTCACATGTTAAAAAGGTATTTGGAAACAGTCACAGCCCAGACCCAAAAAGCAAATGGCCGTCTGGACCAGACAGATGCTCAGATTCAGGTATTCAAGGCAGAGATGGAAAATGCCAATACTTTAAATGCCCAGATTCGGGTCTTAAATGGTCATATGAAGAATGCCAGCAGAGAGATGCAGACCCTAAATAAAACAAGAAATGAAGAATGCTTCGGCCTTAACTTCCCAGACCCAGATGTTAGACAGCAATCTGCAGAAGGCCAGTGCTGAGATCCAGAGGTTAAGAGGAGATCTAGAGAACACCAAAGCTCTAACCATGGAAATCCAGCAGGAGTAGAGTCGCCTGAAGACCCTCCACGAGGTTGTTGCTTCACAGGAACAGCTACAAAGAACCCAAAGTAAGTGGGAGTGGGGAGTCCCGCTGGGGAGGGCACAGTCTCTTGAGAGGGTAGAGTCTCCTGTCTCATCAGCCTCTTTTCTACTGCAACATGCATCTCCCGGACCAAATCCAGAGAAATGGGCCTGAGGAGCCTGGGCAGTGGTGGAGATGGTGTGCAGTGGGAAGTTCCTGCTCTCACGTTGCTCATAACCTGGTCACAGTGACCAAACTGTGTTCATGTTCCCATGAACACGGGAAACCAACTGTAAATGGTGCACGTGTGTGATAAGGACAGCATGGGCTAGTGAGCCACACAGCCTTATTTCTGACTTCCCACTATCCCAAATGGTATGATCTTG
This sequence comes from Rhinopithecus bieti, assembly GCF_001698545.2. Taxonomy (NCBI): domain Eukaryota; kingdom Metazoa; phylum Chordata; class Mammalia; order Primates; family Cercopithecidae; genus Rhinopithecus; species Rhinopithecus bieti. Next base: position 478,501 of record NW_016832657.1, on the reverse strand, counting down.
AGCAGGTTACTTACCTTCTCTGAGCTACACTTTTCTCATCTGCAAGGGGTGGACAATAATATTTACATCACAGTGAGGATCCAATGAGGTCACACATGTAAGGCCTTTAACAAAGTACCCAGAATTCATGCCCTCGCCTGATTGAGGTGAGGCCCTGTGATGTGCTGGGTAAAAAAATGAATAAGGTGTGATAGGTACCCTTGAGAAGCTTACAGGCTAGTAGTACAGACATGCATGAAAGACACACAGACAGGTGTAAGACTGATAGGTTAAAAGCAGGTACTGAGAACTGGGGTTAGGGGCAGAACAAAAAGAAGGGAAATGGAATCTTCTAGGGGGAGGGAAGAGATCTGTGGGGAAAGGATCAAAAGATGCTTTGTGAGAAGATGGCTCTTGAACTTCAACCTGAAGGATGAATAAGTGTTTGCCAAGCAAATAGGGTAAGAGAGCAGTAGGGTTACAGGCATGGAGACACAAAATCATGAGGTTCTGGAAACTTTAGGCAGTTCTGTTTGACTGGCCTGTGGACAAGAGGGCAACTGAGAGACAGAAGGGAGTGTTTGGGGCAGTCACTGAAGAAATGGGAGCTGACAAATGAGGGCTTGGTGGGCAGCAGTGACGTCCCACCTTACTGCTTTGCCTGGTTCCTGGTCTGGGGTCAGAGGCCCCCCTTCTTCACACCTCTCCTGGTGCCCCAATGTGCTTATTCCTCCCAGCTCTCACTGCTGCTTTAGGTGAGACCAGTGTTTCTCCACTTTGGGGGTCCCCTGGAATCGCCCAAGGAGCTTTGAAAATGCTGATGCCTGGGGACCCACCTCCAGAACTCTGAGTTTTTTTGTTTTTGTTTTTGTTTTGGTGAGGGTATCTGGCATCAGGATTTTTTTTTTAACTCCCTAGGTGGATCTAATCACATCTGGGCTGAGAACAATTAGCTTAATTTTTTTTCTTAAAGGGCAAAGAAATATATATCTCAGGCTTTGGGGCTGTACAGTCTCTGTTATAACTTTTCAACTCTGTTCAGAATTATAAAACAAAAGAAAAAGACAGTAAACTAATAAGCATGGCTATGCTCCAAAAAACTTTATTAAAAAGACACTGCTGACAGGTTGGAGTTTGCCAGTTGTTGGTTTAGATGACTAGTTCTGGGCATCAGAACCACCAGAGGGCTTGCTGAAGCAGATTATTAAAACATAATTTTGGATTCAGGAGGGATTTGGTGGTCCTGAAAATTTGCATTTCTACCACGTTGTCAGGTGATGCTGATGGTCTGGGACCACACTTTTCCAGCCCCTGATTTATACCCATCTCTTACTGGGATTTTCGCCATTGTGTTATCATTGGTGTTTCTGGCCTGATCAGGAGTGCCTTCTGGTTCAGCTTCCACCAGGTTGACATTTTTCCAGTGCAAATCTGGACGTATTACCATCCTTCTCAAAACCTTGCAGTGCTTCCCATTGCTGATAGGGAAAAAAAATTCCAAACTCTTTTACATGGGATGTACCATTTAGTGTTGGTGAATCTGTCCAAATTCATCACTCACCCATCCTTTATGTCCCAAGAATACCAAGTAGCTTGAATAGATCAGGCCATGCCAGGCTGTTACAGACCTTTATGCCTTTGTGCTGATGCTTTTCCCAGCCTGGGGTTCTCTCCTTGACACTGAACACCTGGAAAACTCTTCCTCAGTCATTTAAGATTCAGCTCCGGGCTGGGCACAGTGGCTCACACCTGTAATCCCAGTACTTTGGGAGGCCAAGGCAGGTGGATCACCTGGGGTCAGGAGTTTGAGAGCAGCCTGGCCAACATGGCAAAATCCCATCTCTACTAAAAAACACAAACACATAGCCAGGCACGGTGGTGGGCACCTGTAATCCCAGCTACTCAGGAGGCTGAGTCAGGAGAATCGCTTGAACCTGGGAGGCAGAAGTTGCAGTGAGCTGAGATCGTGCCATTGCACTCCAGCCTGGACGTCCATAGCAAAACTCTGTCTCAAAAAACAAACAAACAAAAAAACTCAGCTCCAGTAACGTCTCATCCAGGGTGTCCTTCATGAGCCCCACCTCCTGCTCAGATGAAACAGACCATACCTTCTTCCGTGACTATTCTACTGTGCATGTGTTTTTTAATCAATGCATCTTCAACACCTTTTCTCCATCTGTCTCATTTATTAGACTCTAAGTTCCTTAAAGGCATCAATCATGTCTGATTGATCTTTGTACAGTGTGGCAGTGGCTAGCTCGAAGAAGTTAAGGAATGTTGCACAATGCATGTTGAACAAAAGAACAATTTGGTGATTAGTTGAACTTGTGTGGTACCATTTCAAACAGCTGTGGCACAGATGATGTCAAAGATCAGGCTGTTGTGGCAAGGAAGGATGAAAGAGCTGACAGAATCGGGGCTTGTGCTCACAGGATGAGCTGTAAGAGTTTGAAAAATGGAAGGCCAGGCAGACCAGGTGATGGCCAGGTCCCAGGATGGCCATGGGTGTGGCAGTGGAAGTGGATGGAGATGAAGACAAGGAAATGAGTAAGGCTATAGGATAGCTGTAAAATCCCCAGGGAATATGGCAGGAGTTGGGGTGGAGAGGACTGTCAGGTGGTAGCAATGAGTTGGGAGAGAGGGCAGTATAGCCAGGAAGTAGGTATCTGGAAAGACAGAGCTGCCTGAGCCTCCCAGGAGGGCCCAAGCCAGGTGTCTTGAGGGCTGCTTCCTGGAGTGCTGGGCAGTGAGATGGCAGTGCAGCCCCCCAGGCCTTACTCCTGGAGCACTGGGCATCAAGAATTGCATGAGCTTGTGAACCTCAGTGGGCAGGCCCTAGAGATGTCAGAAAAGTTCCCTCTGGGACCCCCACTGGCAGCTCCTGGTTCTCTTTTCTCCCCAATCTTTGCTCCAGGTCAACTTCTCCAGATGGTCCTGCAAGGCTGGAAGTTCAATGGTGGCAGCTTATATTATTTTTCTCATGTCAAGAAGTCTTGGCATGAGGTTGAGCAGTTCTGTGTGTCCCAAGGAGCCCACCTGGCATCTGTGGCCTCCAAGGAGGAGCAGATCAGAGCTACGAGCATGGGATATTGTTGGTGGAATTGGTGTGGAATAAGGGACTGTGGTGTTTTGGCCTTCCTGCTGTCAGCAGGTATAACAGAGACCTCCATGTCTCCTCTGCCAGGCAGTGAGCAAATATTGATTGAGTTCTGATGAGCACATGCACTGGAGGTAGAACCACTGACGGCAAACCTCCATGTCTTCCATGAATGAGGGAGACACCAGAGGTCAAGAGACATCAGCAGGAAGGAAGGCCAAGGGGAGGTGAAATCAAGTGATGCCCTTAAGTGCTAGGAGCACACTTCCCTTCTCATGCATTTGGTTTTCCCTCAGACTTGTTTCCAGTCACCTTTTTTTGGAGACAATGTCTCTTTCTGTCATCCAGGGTGGAGTGCAGTAGCCTGATCATGGCTCACTGCAACCTTGACCTCCTTGCTCAAGCGATCCTCCCACCTCAGCCCTCTAAGTAGCTTAGCTCCCCTGAGTAGTTGTGACTACAGGCGCACGACACCACATCTGGCTATTTTCTGGGAGTATTTTTTTGTAGAGATTGGGTATCGCCATGTTGCCCAGGCTGTCTCAAACTCACGGGCTCAAGTTATTCAGCCACGTGGGCCTCCCAAGGTGCTGGAAGTGAGCCACTGCATCTGGCCTGTCTTGATTTTAATGTCAGTTAATCCAGCTGCTTTAGAGGGCCCATGAACAGGAGACCCAGGCTTCTTGGGAAGACCAGGCACACAACTCTGAGTCCGAGGACCACCAAACGCAATACTGTTCCAGGTGGCTCATCTGTCGTGGTCCTTATCAGAACTTGCCAGGATTACTAACAAAGAACCACAGTGTTTGTGGTCCAATTTGACTTGCAGAACTGCCCACCCCTTGTGGCTCTCCTGAGACCACTGTTACTGATCTGAGAAAGAACATGCAACTTTGTAAACCACATCTTCTTAACAAGCTATGGGAGGCGCTGGCACTATGGTCACGGCAGAGGGGATGGCAGCGCTGAGGCAGAACAGGCAGGGCACCAAGGCACAGGATATCTAGAATTGGCCTGATGAATCCTTTGATGAAATGGACAATACACTAGCTGCTCAACAGTATATTTAACAGAACATAAGAGCAGATTACTCCAATATTGACAAAATTCTTGAAGCACCTAAAGGCCAAGATGAATGTGTATGGATGTGTGAACATTTAAGGCAATTGTGCCTTGAGCTAATTGGACTTGCTGTCAAACTTCAGAGTGAATGTCATCCAGATACTCGTACTCAAATGACAGCAACTGAACAGTGGATTTTTCTTTGTGCAGCTCATAAAACTCCAAAAGAGTGTCCTGCTGTAGACTATACTAGACACACACTTGATGGTGCTGCATGTCTTCTGAAGAGCAATAAATATTTTCCCAGCAGGGTTAGCATAAAGGAGTCATCTGTAGTGAAACCAAAATCAGTATGCCGTGAGATTTACAGAATATTTTCACATGTTTATTTCCCATCATCAGCAGATATTTAATGAATATGAAAATTAAGCATTTTTGTGTCATCGGTTTATTAAATATGTGATGAAATATAATTTGATGTCCAAGGATAACCTGATTGTACCAATTTTAGAAGAGGAAGTACAGAATTCAATTTCTGGGGAAAGTGAAGCATGAAGGGAATCATATGGAAAAATGTACTGATCACATAATTAACATTAGTTATGTACCGTATGTATCATTTTAGACACATCGATCGTGTATCCATATTATAGCTTCTTTGTTTAGTATAGGTTTTCGTATACTGTGTTTGCCTTTTAAAATGAGAAATACTTTTTTTTTTTTTTTGAGACAGAGTCTTGCTCTGTAGCCCAGGCTGGAGTGCAATGGTGCGATATTGGCTCACTGCAACCTCTGCCTCCTGGGTTCAAGTGATTATCCTGCCTCAGCTTCCCTAGTAGCTGGGATTACACGTAACTGCCATCATGCCCTGCTAATTTTTGTATTTTTAGTAGTGACGGGCTTTCACCATGCTGGCCAAGCTGCTCTCAAACTCCTGACCTCGGGCGATCCACCCACCTCGGCCTCCCAAAGTGCTGGGATTACAGGCAGGAGACACTGCGCCCGGCCTAAAATGGGAAATACTTTTTAAGTTATTCATAAGCTATATATTCACCAGTGTGGCACTCATGGTTTTTAAATAAGATTAGTATTATCTGTTTATAATGCCTGTTAATAAAAGAATTTACAGTTTGGTAAAATTGTTGCTAAACAATCATTGGATCACAGTCCTCATCAAACAAACCCATCTATACAAAAAAAAAAAAAAAAAGGGCGAGAGCTTGATGTTTCACACAAGCCATTTACTAAAGAAGTAGAAATGTTTTCCTTTGGTTTTACCCTGAGTTTAGATATCCTAAAAAATTCTATAGTACATAGTTTTATCTTACCTTTTAACTTTCTCCAAATGAGATAAAAGTGTTTTAAAATTCTGTTTACAGTTTTTGATATGCATATATAATTTATGTGTATATCTATAAGCAGGTTCTCCAGGTGGCCTGGAGAACTGGCTCCACACACACAAGGGCAAACAATGACACTGCCTTTTCTCTGCAGGCATTTCTGGTAGAGGTCACAGGTAAAGTGTACTACTGGATCGGTCTCACTGACAGGGGCACAGAGGGCTCCTGGCACTGGACAGATGGGACACAATTCAATGCCGCCCAGAACAAAGCATGAGTCTGGCCACCATCTGGCACTGTCCTGGGCACTGTCTTTGGTGGGCCTAGCTACACACTGTGTGTCCCTTCCCGTAAGTCGTAGTGTTGTGTGTATATGTGTGTGTGACGTGTGTGATGTGTATGTGGTGTATGTGTGGTGTGTGTGCCATGTATGTGGCATGTGTAATGCATGTGGTATGCGAGGTGTGTGTGTGTTATGTATGTGATGTGTGTGTGTTTGGACACACAGGCATGGTCATCGCTCTTACCTGGACTCCTACACAGAGGGTCATTAGGAAAGGACAGGTCCTGAGGCTGGCATGCAGCCAATGAGTGGGGCTTTCTGTTTTTTTCTACCTACCCTACTCAGGCCTGGTTCCAAGGGATCCTGCCCCCTCAGAAGGCATATTAGTGTGAATTCTGGGGTGGGAGCCTGCAGCTTCATAGACACCCCTCCCTGTCCCTGGATCCTCAGTAACTAAGGGCAACCTGAGCACAGACACCCTCAGGGTACTCCTTCTCCCAGCCCTGTCCCCATCCTAGGGCCACTAGCAGATGAAGGACCTGTTTGGACGAACGGAGGCAAGATGGCGCAGTTCCGGGTTCTTCACCGTCAACTTTCCCGCGCCTGGGAAAGACACGGGTCAACTGCACAGGCGCAACCCGACCTCTGACGGAGAAAAACCAGAACCCGCCTAGCCACGCCTACCGCCGGCCCCCAACCCGCCTATGTCCCGCCCACTGCCCTCCCACTCCCAGGCCCAGGACATAAAAGCCGCTCCCCGCGGGTGCGCTGCGCGCACTTCTTCAGCCCCCACTCCTGTCAGGACTGCAGGAACTCCCCCCGAGAGCCCCACCGGGCGACTCCCTTGNTACAGTCATAGCGCGAACCTACCAGAACTGATTTTACTTACTTCCAAACTGAGAGGGAGAGGCACTTTCCAGCATGATACCTTTCCACCTGTACAAGGTCTCCCCACCGTTCTCGGATTAACATTAGAGTTTGGGAATGTAACACTTCTAACTGAAGTGATAAACAGAAAGAATCTGATAGATGTTGTTAAGTAAAATCAATATGTTACACCAACAGTCAATCAAATACAGGCAAACTTCATTTAAGAAAGGCTCTCTTATTGAAAAACTGGAGAAAAATTTCTGAAGAAAATTTCTGAAATGATTATTTCTCCAATGGCTCATCCTAAAAAGTGTTATAATTTATAGCATAATTTCAGAAAAAGGTTTTATATTTAATTTTAAACCAATATAAAACCATAAAGTCTGGGTTGTGTCTTAATTCATCATAGTTTAGAGAACATGGATTGACCAAATAGTACTATTTTTTTCACCAAACAGTACTTTTTTATTATTATTATTTTTTGCTTGTGTGTGACGGAGTCTTGCTCTGTCATCCAGGCTGGAGTACGGTGGCACGATCTCAGCTCACTGCAACCTCTGCTTCCTGGGTTCAAGTGACTCTCCTGTCTCAGGCTCCCTAGTAGCTGGGATTACAGGTGCCCACCACCACAACAGGCTTTGTTGTTGTTGTTGTTGTTGTTGTTGTTGTTTTAAGTAGAGACGGGGTTTCACCATGGTGGCCAGGCAGGTCTTGAACTCCTGACCTCAAGTGATACACCCGCCTCAGCCTCCCGAACTGCTGGGATTACAGGCGTGAGCCACCATGCCCAACCTCAAACAACACTATTTTTAACTAATCACTTTTTGCTTTTACCTGCAAAGTCAACAGTAAAATTTTAAATTTGGTTTATTATAAACCTATCACTATTCTTCACAGTGGCCAGTTCTCCAGCTCTATTTGCACCCTAAAAATGGTGGGGGAGATGGGGGCAAGGAATGTAGACTGCTACAGTACAAGACTAAGGATAAATGAAAAATGTGGGAGAGGTACCACAAAATCCTTACAAATACATGTCTCAAATTTCAGAAGGATACGTAGGCAGTTGTACATATCCTGAAGCGGTTTCTCATCAGCAAAGAGCCTAGACTGCACCAGCTGATGGATGAAGCTGATTTGCATGCTATGAACCAAAGCTCGCCCATCTTCCATTGACAGAAGAAAAGAAGGTAGTTAATCAAATAGGTGTACAAATGTGTCACTATACCAACTAAGGAAGCACATAATAACAATGAATTTTTTTAAGAAGCACTGAAATTATCTACAGAAACTTGACATTGTACTCTGAGAAACACTGAAACTTCCATGGTCAATAGGTAGTTACAGTTACAAAACTTGCTTCAAATTACAGGATAAATTGCTACACACATTTATCATTTTGCAGGAATATATATATATATATATTTTAGAGACAGGGTCTTGCTCTGTCATCCAGGCTGGAGTACAGTGGAAAGAAGAGTGAGGGGCACATTTTGACTGATTTTTCTTAGTCCCAGCACAGAAGTGTTGAATAAATCTTTTTTTAAAAAATGAAGGCAATATTAAAGTGCATGAGGTCAGACGTGCTCCTATTTTCTAATTATAAACAACTTTAAAAAAATATTTTAAATTAATTACTTTTAGAGGCAAGGTCTCACTCTGTTGCCCAGGCTGCAGTGCAGTGGCATGATTATAGCTCACTGCAGCCTTGAACTCCTGGGCTCAAGTGATCCTCCCACCTCAGCCTCCCGAATAACTGGGACTACAAGTTCATGCCACTGTACCCAGATAATTTTTAAATTTTGGTAGAGATGGGGCTTTCTCTCTTTTTTTCCCAGGATGGTCTCGAACCTCTGGCCTCAAGCCCTCCTCCTACTCAGCATCCCAAAGTGTGGGATGATAGGCAAGAGCCACCATGCCTGGCCTCAAAAGAACTTTAAAAGGCAGTCCTTATTAGCAAGGTACTTCCTGACTTTAGGGATAAAGCATCAATGGATGCTTTATCTTATTGTACAACCAAAAGACTGGCAGCTGGTGTTTACCTTTTCCCTTAAAGGATCAGGGGTTAGCAGCTTTATGGATAAGGGCAGTCCTGATCATATAAACCCAATATTTGCACAAAACAGTAGAGTTAGTCTATCCCTTTCTGCTTTAAATTCTGGTGTTTGCTTTTCTTCTTTACTAACAAATGTCCTTTGCCGCATTTTCTCCCCCTCAGAATAGGACACTTTCATTTACATTAAAAATCTGTTCAGCCTGGACACAGTGGCTGATGCCTGTAATCCCAGTACTTTGGGAGGCCAAGGCAGGTGGATTGCTTGAGCCCACGGGTTTGAGACCAGCCTGGGCAAGATGGCGAAATCCTGTCGGAACAAAAAATAGAAAAATTAGCAGGGTGTGGTGGCCGTACCTGTAATCCCAGCTACCTGGGAGGCTGAGACACGAGAATCACTTCAACCTGGGAGGGGGATACTGCAGTGAGCCGAGATTATGCCACTGCACTCCAGCCTGGGTGACAGAGTGAGACGCTGTCTCAAAAAAAAAAAAAAAAAAAAAAAAAAAAAAAAAATCCCAGAAAACAAAACAAAACAAAAACAACAACAAAAAAAATCTGTTTAGGAAGACACCTTTTCTCTTGCATGATTTTCTGGAAATTTGTCTGCTGTCTCTTGGTTGACAGAAGCTGCTTCTCCTGTCACATGCACATTTTAAAAGCCACACCTCTTTCTGAAACTATCAAACCACCCTTTCCTGGCAATACATTCTCCTGCTTTAGATTCTTTACCTTCCTTTTGCTTTGAGTTGTCATTAATGGATTTTGCTTTTTCTCAAATGATATTCAAGTCTGTAGGTATGCCTTTCTTATAGCAATCCTGCACCCACATAAAACCGCATTTTCAGTAAGAGATTAAAAGATGTTTTGCAAAAAGTGCAAGGTTTTTGTGCCTGCTGGTGTAGCTACAGTGATGGCTTCACAAATTTCCTTTTCTTTATTTTACAATTGTCCTTTGCAGGATTCAGTTGTCTTGAGATGGCAGACAACCACAGCTGCAGAACTTTATAAACGGCACATATCAAGCAATTCAACTTTTTTGGATAATGAATGTCACGACTTTTCTCTGCTTTTTGGGAGTACTTCCAAACTTACTAGTGATATCTCATATGGATCCCATGATGTTATTCAAGGTTTATGATATTGCACTGAAAATGAAAAATACATGAGAACGAAATCAGTTTTTACTGCCATATGCAATTTACTGGAGTGAGGAACTGCTCACGGGAGACGATTAGCATCACGTAGTGTTTTAAGTAGATACTTAAACACTTGAGCTCACCGTGGCAGCAACAGGAGGTGACTACAAAATTATCACAATAGTACAGTAGGTGCCACAGTTAATTTACCCAGTTTTCATTTAATATTGCATCTTGAAGTTTGTTTACATTTCTCTTAACTGCAAATGGCACCGTATATGGTCTGTAAGTGTTGATGTGCATATGTTTTGATAAATGTTAATTTCTTATAATAGACTTGTATATATTTTATGTTAGTGAATGATAAAATTGATTTAGCATCTACATATATTTTATGCATTCATGACAGACCTAAATTTTTCTTATTTTTTAAAAAAATATTTCAGCCAGGTGTGGTGGCTCATGCCTGTAATCCCAGCACTTTGAGATGCCAAGGCAGGAGGGCCACCTGAGGTCAGGAGTTCGAGACCAGCCTGGTCAACACAGTGAAACCCCATCTGTACTAAAAATACAAAAATTACCCTGGTTGCAGGCGCCTGTAGTCCCAGCTACTTGGGAGTCTAAGGCAGGAAAATCGCTTGAACTTGAGAGGCAGACATTGTAGTGAGCTGACATCATGCCATTATACTCCAGCCTGGGCGACAGAGTGAGACTTTGTCTCAAAAAATAAAATAAAAAATGTTTCTAGGCCGCTGGGCATGGTGGCTCACTCCTGTAATCCCAGCACTTTGGGAGGCTGAGGCAGGCAGATCACTTCAGGTCAGGAGTTTGAAACCAGCCTGACCAACATGGCAAATCTTCATCTCTACTAAAAATAAAAAATAAAAAATTAGCCAGGGGTGGTGGTGCATGCCCATAATCCCAGTTACTTGGGAGGCTGAGGCATGAGAATTGCTTGACCCTGGGGTGGCAGAGGCTGCAGTGAGCCGAGATCACGCCACTGCACTCCAGCCTGGGCAATAGAGCAAGACTCCATCTCAAAAAAAAATTTCTAGGCTACATAGTTCATCTGCAAGTTTTTTTATATTGTGGCAAATCTCCAAAAATTTTTTCAAAATATTTATTGAAAAAAATCCACATACAAGTGGACCATGCTATTCACACTTAGGTTGCTCATGGGTCAATCACACATACAAATGTTTGTATGTATATATATTTTTCTATGTATGTTTTTCTATTCTTTATTTTAGGGTTTTCCTAGCTTTGTGTCATCAGGAGGAAGTATTAAATAACGTGATCTGCTTTCACTACTCACAATAGAAAAGACTTGGAACCAACTCAAATGTCCATCAAAGATAGACTGGATTAAGAAAATGTGGCACGGCCGGGCGCAGTGGCTGCTCACGCCTGTAATCCCAGCACGTTGGGAGGCCAAGGCGGGCAGATCACAAGGTCAGGAGATCGAGACCATCCTGGCTAACACAGAGAAACTCCGTCTCTACTAAAAAAAATACAAAAAAGTTAGCCAGGTGTGGTGGCGGGCGCCTGTAGTCCCAGCTACTCAGGAGGCTGAGGCAGGAGAATGGCGTGAACCCGGGAGGCGGAGCTTGCAATGAGCCGAGATCACGCCACTGCACTCCAACCTGGGCTACAGAGCGAGAATGCGTTTAAAAAACAAAAAAGCACATATATGCCATGGAATACTATGCAGCCATAAAAAAGGATGAGTTCACGTCCTCTGCAGGGAAATGGATGAAGCTGGAAACCATAACTATAAGCAAACTAACACAAGGACAGAACACCAAACACCACATGTTCTCACTCATAAGTGTGAGTTGAACAAGGAGAACACATGGACAGAGGGTGGGGAACATCACACACCAGAGCCTGTCGTGGGGTGGGGGTTGGGGGAGGGATAGCATTAGGAGAAATACCTAGTGTAAATGACGAGTTGGTGGGTGCAGCAAACCAACATGGCACACGTATACCCATGTAACAAACCTGAACGTTGTGCACATGTACCCTAGAACTTAAAGTATAATAATAATAGTAATAATAATAATAATAATAATAATAATAACATGGCTTACTTTTTTGGAATTTCCTGAGATTCTCTTTGTGTCCTAGTATATGCTCACTCTTTATAAATGTTCTAGAGGTATATTTATTAGATTAAGCTTATAATTTGCATTATGCAAACATTTTACATTCTCATTTATGTTTTGTCTACTCAATCAATTTCTCTGAGAGGATTTTTAAAAACTGTCTCATTATGTTTATCATTTTGTCACATTTTCCTTTTATTTGTAAGAGCCTTATGTGTGTGTGTGTGTGTGTGT
>NW_016832657.1:458255-465549 GCF_001698545.2 Rhinopithecus bieti | reverse complement strand
AAAAAAAAAGTAAAACAAAATTCTGCATTTTTATAAAACTTGATAAAAAATAGTATTTCAAACTGTACAGTCACCAGAAGTACACAGTTATAAAAAATGCACACATTTCACTTGGCCTCTCCAGCACCTTCAGCTTTCCTGGCCTGGTCTGTTTTGGCATCTCCGTTTTCTGCAGGTTTATTTCCCTCCTTGCCAGCATCAGTTTTTCCTTTTTTCCCTTTGGGTACCTTCTCTCCCTTCTTTGCAGGGGCCCTTTTAGGCTTGGGTTCTGGCTTTGGAGGAGCAGGTTTAGCAGACAACCTCATGGATCTTCTCTGTGCTGTGTCCTTCACCTTGGCTTTATCTCCTTTAGCATCCTCTTTGGTCTTCCTCTTGGGCATGGTGGCGGCGGTGACAGCAGCGGGACTTTGACACTGGGCCCGGGATGCAGCCACACGTGGGCTTTGATGGGTCGGGGGATCATTCTTGTCTCTTCTTACATTTCAGTTACTTTGTTTAATGTCTAAAGATTCGTAACTAACTCTCCCCCATTGGCCCCCACTATTTTTTGAGACTCGGTCTTGCTCTGTCAACCAGGCTGGAGTGCAGTGGTGAGATCTTGACTCACTGCAGCCTTGACCTCTCAGTATATGTGATCCTCCTACCTCAGCCTTCCAAGTTGCTAGGACCACAGGCACATGCCACCACACCTAGCTAATTTTATTTATTTTTTGTAGAGATGAGGTCTCACCATGTTGCCCAGGCTGGTCTCAAACTCCTGGGCTCAAGCAATCCTCTTGCCTTGGCCTCCCAAAATGCTGGGATTACAGGCATAAGTCACTGTGCCTGGCCCAAGATCCATTAACTTTCGTTTGTTTGTTTTTGTTTTGTTTTGTTTTTTGAGATGGAGTCTTTCTCTCTCACCCAGGCTGGAGTACAGAGGTATGATCTCTGCTCACTGTAACCTCTGCTTCCTGGGTTCAAGCGAGTCTCCTGCCTCAGCCTCCCGGGTAGCTGGGATTACAGGCATGCACCACCATGCCTGGCTAATTTTTGTACAAGGTTTCACCATGTTGGCCAGGCTGGTCTTGAACTCCTGACCTCAAGTGAACCACCCACCTCAGCCTCCCAAAGTGCTGGGATTATGGGCCCAGCCACCAAGATCCATTAACTCTGAAATCTACTTCAGGAATTTTACTTTATATCAATAATTATTCCTTCCAGGAACGTTCATTGCACGTCTGCTATGTATCAAGCACTATTGTAGATTTTAGGGGTTCAACAGTGAACCAAACAGATAAAAATCCCAGCCCTCATGAGGCTAGCATTATAGTAGGGAGCAGAGGTAGTTAGCACATTCAGCCCCTTCTCACAACCCCAGGAAGGAGTCCTGTGGAGAGGTGATTGTGTGGAGTAGCAAGGAGCTGTTCATAATCAATCCAGCCGATCTCGCAGAACAGCAATGGGGCCCCGCAGCCTAACGGTAACAAAGAAGTGGCTGGACTAGGGCAGGTAAACAGGAAGGACTCCCTCCTGCCAACTCCTTAGGGTCAATTCTCATGTCCCCGATGTCCCCTTCTCTCCTTCAGGGGAGGTTCTGAAAACTGCAGTTTCCTCAAGAGAGAGGCAGAGGAATGAAGTTCTCCACAGACTGACTGGGACCATCTGGGGAGACAGAGTGCAGTTGTCAGTTGCCCTCGGGGGAAGTGGCCAGCTTGTCTCGCTGGAGGGCCTGCCCGCCCTGCCTCCACTGTGGGAATTCTGTATACCTGCCACTCTCTGTGACCTTGGGTTGCTTTGGTGGCACTAGCAGTCTGTGACAGACAACTGCCACCACACGGGGTATGCTGTTGACACTCAGGTACCCACAGCCTTCTCTCCCAGAGATTTTTAGTCTTTGTGGGCATGTTGCTCACCGTGGAGGCTGGGGTCCCACTCACTACGATTTAGCGGACAGCCTGACTCTAGCATAAGTAGGAGAAGCTATAGACATTACAGTTGTTACGAAATGGCTCTCAGACCTGGTTTTCCAGGGGCAGGGAGAAGTTTCTCACATTCTGGAGGAAGATGTAACAGCATTTTGAGGATGAGGGATGTCACTGGTTTAGAGGAAAATCTACACTTGCTTAGTCAGTAATTTTGAGTGTCTACCAACAAATGCCCAGCTCTTTTCATGCACTAGATACATACAGCATTCACTGCTCTGACACATGAATTTGGGCCTGGGCCCAACCCTTCCTGTGTGCCTCCACCATGCCTCTCAGAAGGACCCTCTCTTTTGTGTATTGCTCTCACTTATAAGAGTTATAAATTGTTACACCTTGCCAGTCAGCAATTCCTGCTGCAGCTTAGGCAACCAACTCCAAGGACCCCCCACCCCCAGTGAGAGCCCCAGGCCCCAGTGAGAATCATGGAAGAGTAAGTATGCCTTGGCTCCTCTTGGGAGGCACGAGGGTCCATGTGCTTTAGGATAGCCAGAGGGTCCATGCCATCTGGCTTCTTCCTGCAGGACAGGGCCCCAAGCAGCAGGCTGTCCATATTGCAACCATGCCTCACTCCCCAAAGCAGCTACATCTCACTGCCTCTTGAATCTTGCCAAAGCCCTGCTTTTGTTGCAATCTTTGACTTCTTAGACCTGACAAGTATTTTCCACTCTCCGCCATACAGGTCCCAGGACTGGGATCCCAGGCCCTCTTCAAGGTGACCCCAGTGAACCTTTCATCACATTTCTGCCATGGGGTCAATTAAATTGAGCCAAGTCCCTTAGTGTCTCCTCAACCAGCTCTGATTGTAGCTTCTGCACTGGTGCTCCAACCTCCCCTTAGCCTGGGTCACTTAGGATTTGTCTGTATGATAACCACATTTCTGGACTTTCTGTGTGGTTCATAAATCATGCTACCATTAACTAACAACATGATGGGGGTTAATGGTGGCAGGAGAGCTTGGTGGCCATAGACCCAGGCTCTGAGGTCAAACAGTCTGGGTCCAATCCCATTTTCATCCCTTTCTAGCTCGGAAAGCTGGTTCATTGACTTTCATGTTTCAGTTTCCTTTTCTGTGAAATGGAAGTAACTGCAGTACCTCCTTTGTGGGGGTGCTGTGAGAATTAGGAAAGTCAATGCATAGGATGAATTTAGGATAGTGCATGGGACATGGATCCCACCATGCAAGCATTAGTGGTGATTGTTTTGCTGATGGCCTACTTCACTCCTCACTTCACCTCTGAGGCAGGATCTATTAGAACCCTCACTTTACAAATGGGGAGATAAAGCCCAGAGAGTTTGGATGATTATGTGGCTTGGCTCTGTGTCTTCACCCAAATCTCATCTTGAATTGTATTCCCATAATTCCCACCTGTTGTGAGAGGGACCTGGTGGGAAATAATTTGAATCATACTGTTCTCTTGGTGGTGAATAAGTCTCATGAGATCTGATGGTTTTATTAGGGATTTCCACTTCTGCACCTCTACATTTTCTCTTGCCGCCACCATGTAAGAAGAACCTTTCATCTCCCGCCATGATTCTGAGGTCTCTCCAGCCATGTAGAACTATAAGTTCAATTAAACCTCTTTTACTTCCCAGTCTTGGGTGCATCTTGAAATGCAGCATGAAAATGGACTAACATAGTAAATTGGTACCAGGAGTGGGGTGTTGCTGAAAAGATATCTGAAAATGTGGAAGTGACTTTGTAACTAGCTAACAGACAGAGATTGGAACAGCTTTGAGGGCTCAGAAGAAGACAGGAAAATGTGGGAAAGTTTCCAACTTCCTACAGACTTGTTGAATGGCTTTGACAAAAATACTGATAATGATATGGACAATGAAATCCTGGCTGAGATGGTCTCAGATGGAGGTGAGGAACTTCTTGGGAACTGGAGCAAAGGTGACTCTTGTTATGTTTTAGCAAAGAGACTAGTGGTATTTTGCCCCTGCCCCAGAAATTCATGGAACTTGGAACTTGAGAGAGATGATTTAGGGTATCTGGTGGAAGAAATTTCTAAGCAGCAAAGCATTCAAGAGGTGACTTGGATGCTGTTAAAGGCATTCAGTTTTGAAAGGGAAGCAGAGCATAAAAGTTTGGAAAATTTGCAGGCTGACAATGCAATAGAAAAGAAAATCCCATTTTCTGAGGAGAAATTCAAGCTGGCTACAGATATTTTCATGAGTAACAAGGAGCCAAATGTTAATCCCCAAGACAATGGGGCAAGTGTCACCAGGGCAGGTCAGAGACCTTTGTGGCAGCCTCTCCCATTACAGACCCAGAGGTCTAGCAGGAAAAATGGTTTTGTGGGCAAGGCCCAGAGTACCCATGCTGTGTGCAGCCTAGGGACTTGGTGCCTTGCTTCTCAGTTGCTCCAGCCATAGCTGAAAGGGGCCAACTTAGAGTTTGTGCAGTGGCTTCAGAGGGTGCAAGCCCCAAGCCCCAAGCCTGGGCAGTTTCCATGTGGCATTGAGCCTGCAGGTGCACAGAAGTCAAGAATTGAGGTTTGGGAACCTCTGCCTAGCTTTCAGAAGATGTATGGATGCCTGGATGTCCAGGCAGAAGTTTGCTGCAGAGGCGGGGACCTCATGGAGAACCACTGCTAGGGCAGTGTAGAAGGGAAATGTGGGGTTGGAGCTCCTACACAGTCCATACTGGGGTGCCACCTAGTGGAGCTGTAAGAAGAGGGCCACTGTCCTCCAAACCCCAGAATGGGAGATCCACCTACACCTTGCACTGTGTGCCTGGAAAAGCCACAGACATTCATTGCCAGCCTGTGAAAGCAGCCAGGAGGGAGGCTGTACCCTGCAAAGCCACAGGGGTGGAGCTGCCCAAGATTATAGGAACCCACCTCTTGCATCAGCATGACCTAGATATGAGACCTGGAGTCAAAGGAGATAATTTTGGAGCTTTAAAATTTGACTGACTTGCTGAATTTTGGACTTGCATGGGCCCTGTAACCCCTTTGTTTTGGTCAATTTCTCCCATTTGGAATGGCTGTATTTAACCAATACCTGCACCCTCATTGTATCTAGGAAGTAACTAGCTTGCTTTTGATTTTACAGACTCATAGGCAGAAGGGACTTGCCTTGTCTCAAATGAGACTTTGAACTGTGGACTTTTGGGTTAATCCTAAAATGAGTTAAAACTTTGGGGGACTGTTGGGAAGGCATGATTGGTTTTGAAATGTGAGGACATGAGATTTGGAGGGGGCAGGGATGGAATGATATGGTTTGGCTCTGTGTCCTCACCCAAATCTCATCTTGAATTGTACTCCCATAATTCCCACATGTTGTGGGAGGGACTCAGTGGGAGATAATTTGAATTATGCGGGTGGTTTCCCCATACTGTTCTTGTGGTAGTGAATAAGTCTCACAAGATCTGATGGTTTTATCAGGGGTTTCTGCTTTTGCATTTCCTCATTTCTCTTGCCACTGCCATGTAAGAAGTGCTTTTGGTCTCCCACCATGATTCTGAGGCCTCCCAACCATGTGGAACTGTAAATCCAATTAAACCTCTTTTTCTTCCCAGTCTTGGTTATGTCTTTATCAGCAGTGTAAAAATGGATGAATACAGATGACTTGCCTGAAGGTCATACAAATGCGCTGCTGCAGAAGGTCCCTCTTGACAGCCATGGCCCTCTGCCTGTAGCCCCCACTCTCTGCTTCATTTTCTCAGTTCTTCTGCAAAGCCACTGAAGCTCACATGGCTTGAAGCTTCCCAGGGCCCCTTCATGAGGCTGTAGGTCTATCTCTATGTTTTGTCAGGGCTCTGAAGCACAGCAGCACCAATGAGAAACTCCTGAGCTAAGGGGCTCTGGGAAGAGAAGGTCTTTGGCCAGTTTCCTGGGGACAAAGCCCAAGGGCAGAGTCTCTGTGTCTGTTCCTTTTCTCTGTTCTCTGTCCTCTTTCTGAGACACACTTTTGACCCTCTTTTAACCCTGCTGGTGGTGTAGCCAATACGCTAACCCTCGCTCATGTTTGGTGGGGGTGGAGGAAGACAAGGCCCCCAAGGGAAGTGAACTATTCCACATAGCAAGCAGGCAGGACTTGTGTGCCAGGACTCAAGCAGCTGGAAATGTGAGGCTGTGCTGAGTGATCTTGGGTTGGAGGCCACTCAGACTTGGAGGAAAGAGAGCTGCAGTGAATGTGAATGTGACAAATGTGCAGTGAATGTGACAAAGCTAAGTTCTGGACTTGGCTCTGCTACTGACCGGCAGCGTGACCTTGCCCAGTCATTGAACTTTATTGATTTTCTGTACAATGGGAGGAAAGTCTAATGCCCAGGATATGGTGGGATAAAATAATAATGCCGTGCCAAAAATAATATAACATCATAATAATGTGAATTTATGTGAATATGAACAACATGAAATTGCCAAATCGATTTGGATGGGAATTCTGGGCAATATAGACTTGACTATAGTCTTTGGTCCCTGTTTAAAGTGCATTCTTGGTCTTCTTTACTAAAGCTGCTTTTTTAGCAGTTCTTTCATGTCTTGCCTGAGCTAATGGGAGAAAGGTGGCATCTGTGAGCCACAATGTGGGCACTGTGATAAGGGGTGCTGAGTGCCTAGGAGGGCAGACCCAGTAGGGGAGAGTTCTTCTCACCTAGGCCCAGGGTAACTAATGCGCAAAGACTGATGAGGTGGACTGGCTGGAGATGGAGCGAGGGCAATTTATCTGTGTCTCGTAGGAGAAGATAATGTGGATTGACTGCCTCCACCTCATGCCTTTTGGCACTGCAGAAGCTTCATTTTTCAGAATTTGGACTCAGTGTTCTGAATGCTAATTAAGATGATTTAATTAGAAACTGTTGTAGGACATTGAGAGGGTAGAAGTGAGGCAGAGCTCACTTTCCTGTCCTTTTGTCTATTTTCTGTGGAGAGCAAGGAGATGGGGCCAGGTGTGTCTCCCCCATAGTGTCCCAGGCCCCTTTCCCACATTCATGGAGTTGAATGGCAGTGGCAGTGGTGTGTTCTCAAACTCAGAGCTCCTCCTGCCTCTCCAGCCCTCTCATGGTTATGTAAGCACCAGGATCCTGAGTGAAATCTCTTGGCATCTGCTTAGAATAGATAGAAGAGCTTCTGAGCCTATACTGAGCCTTGCTGGGGGGTATGGCATGAGGTCTTTGCTGCTGCAAGGCAGGCTCCCTGCAGAGGTCTCTAAGGAGACAGCTCAGGAATGACACCCTACCTACCTTATCTCTCTCAATCCCTTCTGGAAGGGGTGGGGTCGGGTGATGAGGCACCTGGGGTGGGAGTTCCTGAAGGGAAGGGATGCTTGTTAAAGAGGTACTACAAAAAAAAAAAAAAAAAAAAAAAAAAAAAAAAAAA
>NW_016832657.1:448183-457905 GCF_001698545.2 Rhinopithecus bieti | reverse complement strand
AAAAAAAAAAAAAAAAAACCTGAAACCCTGATTTTTTTTTCACTCTGCTCAGCATGATTACCTCTTCCTGGCTTTAGGAATATCATTCATAGGCCCCTTTGCACAAGTAAAACAGGCTAGAGTATTGAAAGCCTAAGGGAAAAACAAACAAAAATGTCCCCCCCCCAAAGTCAGAAAAATTCATTCTCCAAATCCAGGGGTCCAAACCGAGATTCTGCTTCCCTGGCCTGCTTGTAGCCTCTGCCTGGAGTATGAGTCCTGATTACTGCTAAGGTTCCCCTTCTTTCCTTCCCGTCCCTGCCCTCCCCTTCCAGGGCAGGATTCGGGAGGAGTATTGGTTAATTGTTCCCAAGTAGACAGAGCAGTCTTGACCTTTTCTTAGCTGCCCACAAGCATGGAGGGAAACAGCTTATCTAGCAAGAGAAGTGACAATAATGGTGACATTTGTTAGCACTCAACATGTGCCAGGCTTAAGTCATCATCTCACCCAGCCTTAAGTCATCATCTCACCCAGCCTTATGTTATCAGGCAAAAGTGAAGAGTTCCTTCTTACTGCATGCCTTCTAACTCTCCCTAAGTGAAAAAATAGCTTTCTTAATTTTAAATGAAAAACAAAAAATGTGTTATTTAAAGCCAGATTAGGGGAACTTTCTCTTTAAAATGGCATTTGACCAAGAGTTTTCTCATTTCCCTCTAAAATACATAATAACACACAGAAAAAGGCAAAACAGACAGCAGTAGCAGAAACCAAGACAGGCCAATTGCCGGAGAAATTTTACCAACTACCTGTAATAGTCATGGAGCTGAAGTCAGAAACATGATTTGAAGCAAGCACATGTCTTGCTTTTTGAAACAGAGCAACAATAAGAAATTGGTAAAAGGTCCTTTAGCCTTACGCTGCTTTTTGCACCATTGACTCAGAGACCTACTGTCTGTATCAATCAACAAACTAGACAGGGATCCCCTTTCTTCAAGGGCATTGTGTTTTCAGATAGTTGTGTGTCCCCATCCTTACTCCAAGGGTGGACTCCATTCAGCTGGCATTGTACTGGGCTACAAGGTATTTAGGACTCAGGAAACAAAAAAGCAATAAAGAGAGGATGTCATCAGTTGCATCCTAAGAGGTCTGGTCCCACAAAGGAAGGGCAATAAGCAGGAATAGCAAACACAAGGAAAGCAATGCATTATCGGACCTAAAGATGTTCACACACTTCAGGCAGCCTGGAAGGGGAAACTCCCTACTACACCCATAGAGTAGTATAGGATGAATGCAACTGAGCCAGTACTGTGTACACCAACCATAGTATATCTCCGGCATCTAACAGTATACTTGTCCTTCAGTTTTCCATGGCAGAGAGATCTTCCTACTTTCTATGAAATCTTAGGTAAACTTTTTCATTCATCTATTTATCAATTCACAAATATATATTATAGGGTCAAGTAGTTGTGGCAAAACATGAAAGATTTTACCTGAATAAGCAGGTTCTTATTTTACCCATGTCAAAGTAGCTTTTTTACTTCATTGCAAGCATTATTCATTCATTTGCCTTCTCAGTCATTCAACAAATGTTTATTGGATGTCTACTCTGTGCCAAGCCAGCACTCTATAGGTGCTGGAGATGCTGTGGCCAGTGATCCTCCTTCCAGGAGCCAAAATAAGAGAAATAAATGATCTCGCAAAGGCTTTATGGGCACTACTGGAGCACAGAGGAGGGGCACTAGGACAGAGAATCCTGTTGTCAACCAAATGCATTCTCCCCATTGAACAGAATTGTAGCCAGGCACATGGCTCCCCAGTCAGGCTACATTCCCCGCCCTTTCTTGCATCCGTGTGTAGCCATGTGTGAATTCCTGCCAATGGCATGTGAGTTGAATCCTATGTGCCACCTCTGGTCAGGCCTTAAGATCTCTTCCACGCCCTTCTCCTGGAACCCAGACATGGTGGCGACTGAGCCTCAGCCATGCCAATGATGACAATGCCCTAGGGGAGTTGGCCCTAAGGGATGGAAGAACAATAATTTGGAAGGAACATAAGTCCCCAAGTGACCATGAGGAGCAGAGCTGACCTACAGCTTTCACACTGTTAGAGGATAGTGAAACTTTTTGTTCATTAGGCCATTGTATTATTGGGTGTATGGCAAGGTATCAGCACTAAGTCACTATCAGGTGTAACACTTGAGCTTAAATCAGTTCACGTGATTGCTTTCCCTGAGAACAATGACATAACGTATGAATCTAACAGACCAGAGGCCAGAAAGTTAAGAGTTGGAGTTTATGGAAGAACACAGAATACAGAATCAAATCTGGTGTGCTCACACTGGGTTCCTAATGTACACCACCTTGTTCACTGCAAGGTTTGGCAATAAAATAGAATAATATCAATGATGTCCTTTATGATGCTTTCAAGGAAAGTTAAGTAAATGGGTAAGCTATCTCCATTTTAAGCTTTGTTCCCATACGTTTGGCCCTTGCTGCCTTCCATCTGCCTGCCAGCAGACAACACCAAACGAACTTTGAGCAAACAAAATATTTTCATACTTAAAAATTTATTTTAAATTACAGAATTGGCCCATGCTTATTGTGAAATAAGCAATATAGAGGATGTGATGTGCAGGTCACACTTCCCCATTCCCAGGCCATGCTCAAGGAACCTCAGTCAAACATTTGGTGTGTCCCCTTCTTTCCTTTGACCTTTGCTAGGAGGCAGTGTCAGAGTGGAAGCTGAAGAATGGTGGGGCCAAAGAGGTGGCTGATGTGGTTAGGAAATTGGTTATGTACAGGGATTGAGCAAATAAGTAATTACACTGAGGATAATGTGAGTCAAGTTTCTCATTGTTGGAGAAGGGAGTTACAAAAGCAGATATGGGGTGAGGAGTTACAAAAAAGGAAAGCAGGGAAACTAGAAGGAACCTGAGGTGTTTGGTTGGAGTTGGAGGTATTAGTGTGAACTCATGGTTTTAAATATATATGTACTTAGATACACAGATATAGCTATATGTATTATATGCATGTGCACTTACCTGTGTATGTGTCATATCTGCAAAAAGGGCTTAGCAGCAATGACATCCAAAAAGGAATGAGCAACCAAGCATACAGATCTTGGTTTCTAAATCCTAACTTCCACTAAAAGAAGAACAGACTGATTCTTGGGCTGGAGCTGGGAAAATTCGAGAAGAGCCTTCCTGGTACAAGAAAGTGCACAAAAATGAGGGGGTCATATGAAAACGACAGACGAGCCAGCTTAGAGGGCCTCCCATAGGCCAAATCTGGGACAAATTGAGCATTAAAATAATGATGTAAATAAATTACATCCTGTGAATAAAACAGAAATTTATGGGCCTATGCTGACATAAATACAAAATGAATAAATGAATGGGAAGAAGAGAAAGCTCTTCTTCACAGTAGAATGCCAATCATTTGGCTCTACTCATGGTGCTGGTTGATTCAGGCAGGAGTCAACAATGGATGAGAAGGAGTATCTACACACACACACACAAACACACACACACACTCCCTCTCTCTCTCTATACAGAGAGAGAGAGAGAGAGAGAGAGAGATGGAGTCTTGCTCTGTCGCCCAGGCTGGAGTGCAGTGGCGTGATCTAGGCTCACTGCAAACTCTGCCACCCGGGTTCACACCATTCTCCTGCCTCAGTCTCCTGAGTAGCTGGGACTACAGGTGCCCGCCACCACACCTGGCTAATTTTTTTGTATTTTTTAGTAGAGACGGGGGTTTCACTATGTTAGCCAGGATGGTCTTGATCTCCTGACCTTGTGATCCACCTGCCTCAGCTTCCCAAGGTGCTAGGATTACAGGTGTGAGCCACCGCACCCGGCCCACAAAATATCAATTTATGGTGAAAAAACCTGACACCACCACCTTGACCAGGCAATTAAGGTTAACATCACCAGTGGTGGGGTAGATCAACCTCATGTACTTCCTGATGTGATGCACTGAGAAGAGCCCAGCATCATTTATACGGAGTCCCTCCATGAAGGCATGGCTGGGGTCTGGACATAAGCAAATAGCAGACAGCCCCAGGTTGAGGGACATACTACAGAATGAAAGGCCCCTACTCTTTTAAACTGTCAAGGGCATGAAGACAGGACAAGATGGAGGAAACGGTCCAGAATGAAGGAGAGTAAAAATATGACAACAAAATAAAACTTGTACTCCTGGATTGGATTCCAACCAGAAGGGAAAAAGACATTGTTGAGACAGCTGGTGGTACTTGGATGGGGTCCATGGATTGTATGGTAGCATAGTACCAATGCTTACTTCCTAGTTTGAGTAGTTGTGTTGTGGTTGTGTGGAAGAGAGGCCTTGTTTAGGGGGAATACCCACTGGAGTATTTAGAGGTGATATGATAGCAGGTCTGCAACTTAAAAACTTTTAAAAAAGAATAGATCAATGGATGCAGCTAGACACTATTATCATAAGGGAACTAACACAGGAACAGAAAACCAAACATTGCACATTCTCACTTTATAAGTGAGAGCTAAACATTGAATACACAGGGACACAAAGATGGGAACAATAGGCACTGGGGTCTGCTTGAGGGGAAGGTAAGAGGGGGGCGTGGGTTGGAAGGATACCTATTGGGTACTAGGCTCACTACTTAGGCCACAGGATCATTCGTACACCAAACCTCAGCGACACACAATTTACCCACATAACAAACCTGCACATATACCCCTGAACCTAAAACAAAAGTGGAGAAAATATATTTTCTCAGACTTAAAAAAAAAAAAAGTATTTTTATGTCTGGAAGAATTTTACAGAGGGCTTCTAGAAACATGTCTGATTTCCAGTTGCAAGATCAGAATGTTCCAGTTACATTGATAACCTCCAGAGAAACAAACTCTCATGAGTAATCTAGTCAAAACAGAAGATGTAGCTAATTATTTCTAAAATACTAAATTGTACTCTACTATTTAACAAGTTCGTGATCGCTATTTTCCAGCACATCTTCTGAAGTAACAACTGTGTTTGGCTGTGTTGACAATAAAGGTCTGTGTGGAAAAGGGAGAAAATGAATAAAACGATGTATCCCCCCACCCGCGAAAAAAGAAAATAGTTCAAATAAAATGGAAAAAGAATAATGAAAATGACAATATTCACAGCGAGAAAGAGGGCAATGGAGGAAACATGAAAACTTAGTAAGTAGAGAGCGTGGCGAAGGGGACACAGGAGCTCTTAGAAACTCTTGCCATTTTCTCCGCAACTTTTATTTCAAAACGAATTCTTTAAAAGTTTTGTGGCTATCCATCACATTTTCCGTATACACATATCCAGAAGCTCAGGCCCCAACCCAGACTGATTAAATGGGAATTTGGGGGACTGGAACTGTGGCAAGTGGATTGAGAAAAACACCACCACCACGCTGCCGGCAGTTCCAGTGTGCAGCCGGTACTGCGCTCCAGTGCTCCCGATTCGCACCTGTGCGGCTGCTTCAACGCGATGCCTGGACGCAGCCTCCAGAGAGCAGGCCGGGATTGGAATATGCTGCAGAGGAATGGGTGCAGGTGGTCCAGCCCCCGCCTCCGCCCCGCCCCCGCCCGGGCCTCGTGCGGCCCCAGGTGCGCCGGTGAAAGCCGGGCCTCAGCTGCCTCCACTTCGCCATGGACCCCGCACCCGGCGCCCTAGATCCCCGCGCCGCGCCGCCTGCGCTCCTGTGCGCCCCGCAAGCCGAGGTGCTAGAAGACGTGTTGCGGGAGCAGTTCGGGCCGCTGCCCCAGCTGGCCGCTGTCTGCCGGCTCAAGCGGCTGCCCTCAGGCGGCTACTCGTCCACCGAAAACCTCCAGTTGGTGCTGGAGCGGCGGCGTGTGGCCAACGCCAAGGAGCGTGAGCGGGTGAGGGGTCCCCAGGGTCGACGCTCGCTCTCCCCTCCCAGTCCCTGCTTCACCACCAAACACTTGGTCAACACCCGGGGGCCCACTCACCGCCCACCCCCGCTCGAGGCGACTTCGAGCTCCCGAGGCCTCCCGCGCCCCCAGCTTGTCGGGAGAACGGCAGTGGCCTCCTTCCTCTGTACCTCTGTGCAGCTGCTCGTTGGCGGCCGCTGCGTTGGTCGCCTCGCCCGCTAACCCTCCAGAATTTGTGCAGGACCCGGGTCCGGGAGGGGACAGAGGAGGGGCGCTGACAACTTCAAAAATGTCTCCCTGGGCAGGTGCTTTAAAAGCTTCGCGCGCAGGGGGTGAGCTTTCATCTCACACTGTAGGCTCTGGTGGGTGCTTGGGGCGCACAGGGATCCCCTTCGCTCCTTTTTCTGCTTTCTGCATCTCGGTCTCGAAGCCCACACGAGGGTGAGGAGAAAGGGGGGCCTGACGGAAGTGACTTTTCTTTTTTAAAGTAACGAAACACGACGTCCCAGTGTGCACCCAAGACTCCCACTCAACTCTGTCAAGATAAAGTGACTTTCCCAGTCGAGCCGCAGCAATTTCGCAAACGGGAAGGGTCCTGTGGGCCGTGGTTGGAGCGGCACCTACTGGTAGATTTTACTATCTCTAACGAAACTCAGCCCCAAACTTGGGAGACATGTTCTCCTTCCTAGCGTTTGCATTCTATGGGTTTGGTTGCAGCAGAGGCGAATCTGGGAGAGGGAAGGGTGAGGGGTGCAAGAGGGAGCAGAGCGCACGTTCAGGCCTGGAACTGCGGAGAGAAATTCCGCCGGGGGCTGTTCCTAAGCACCCCAGGCCTTTTAGAAATGTCCCAGTGAATCAAGTAGGAGCTTTGCAGGGAGAGGGCAAGCGGAGAAAGGACGACAGGAGAGTAGGAGACTTCTCTAAGTCTCCTGCTTTTACCGGTATAGACTCTTGATGGCCAGAACCTGTGATCTGATTTGGTGGCCCTACAAAGAGATTATGACCTAATAGTTTAAGTGAAAGGTCCTTCCCACTAGGAAGGAATTGTCTTCTCCAGAGAATCAGTCCTGGTTTTATCCACCAAAACACTAACGAGCTATATTATTCTTTATAATGGTAATATTAATACACTTGGAAAAGACAGAAATGACTGAAGAGGTTAAGCGATACTCACAACACAGATATAACTACTGTGAACATTTTTGTGTATATCCACCCAGTCTTTTTTTCTAGTTTTGTGTATTCATATATATATATAATTTTACAAAATTGTCATTCAGTACATATTTGTGTAATTTTTTCCACTTAACATTATCAAAAGCATTTTCTTATATTCTTAAGTATTCTTTCAAAGAATAGTTTTGAGTGCATAGTCTGTCCAAAAATGGACCATAATGTATTCAGTCTCTTATTAGGCATGTTTGCTCTTTGTAGCTTTTTACTGATACCTATCGATGTAACTCTATGTGCGTGTCTGATAATTTCCTTAGAATAAAATGCTGCAAGTGAAATTACTGAGACTTAAGGCATATACAATTGAATGGCTTTTGATACAAGTTGCCCAATTCCTTTCTAGATAGGTTTACTAATTTTTATCCCTTCTTACAGGTCTAGGACTGTGCTCTTTTTCATGCTATCCCTGATCCAGGGTATGATAAAACAAAATGTTACCACCTTGATACATGAAAAATGGCATCTAATTTCTGTTTTAGTTTGTAGTTCTTTGATTATTAAATTCTTTTTATACACTGACTGGTTGTTGTATTCTCCTGTGAAATGGCAAACTATGTCCCTTGCCTGGTTTGCTCCAGGTAGGATATACTCAAAATATATTGACTTTGTGGTATAGTGGGAGCCAGTTCTCCCAAGGCCTGTGTCTCCCAGGGGGGTGACCATCAGAATTATAGGCCTTCAGAGACAGGGATTAGACGCTGGAGAATAGAGAAAAATAAAATATGAGGAGCCTTTGAAGTCTCACCAACTCTCTGGATTCTCACCCTTGCTTCTATATCATTAACTCGGTGGGGAAAGAGGTTGAAGAGTGGATGGCTCAGTGCTTGAGTTGACAAGTATTTGTACATTTGATTCATCAGCAGCAATACCACTTCTTGAGGACTTCCTATGTGCCGGGTTTGGGTGAGGTATCTTATGTGTACATTATATCACTTAATCACACCCCGCCCCAGAAAGCTTTGAGATATTTTCCACTTTGCAGATGAACAAACTGAGGCTTAGTGATGTGAAGTATTCCACACACTCTTGTAAGTGATAGACCTGGATTTTAAACCTGGGTGTAGTTGACTCAGATTTTAGCCACACCTCTACTGCCTCTGCATTATGATACAGCGGGTACGCTCTCAAAGGAAGAGGAGTGAGGTCAGCATGAACGTGAATACACCTTGCAGCCCTTCTGCCCTCAGTACCAAGTTTATGCCATTCCCTCTTCTTTTACTATGAACTGCACTGCTGGTGGAACAGTGACTCTTTGGGGCATATGCCTGTTTAGATTTGCCCCTCAGACAAGGAGGCTGTGGAAACAACCCCCTTCTGTAGCTTGGGGAGATGTCTGTACAAATTGGCTTCTCTGTGTGTCACTGTGCCTTTTTGTTTTCTAGATAAAAAATCTCAACCGTGGTTTTGCCAAATTGAAGGCACTTGTGCCGTTTCTTCCCCAAAGCAGGAAGCCCAGCAAAGTTGATATCCTCAAAGGTGCAACTGAATATATCCAGGTTCTCAGTGATCTTTTGGGAGGAGCCAAAGACTCAAAGGTAAAGGTGTAAGATTTTAGAATAATGCTAGCCACCATTTATTAGGCCTTGTCTATGTACGAGACACTGTGCCAAGTGATATATGTATACTTTCCAGTTAATGTTTATAACAATCCTCTGAGCTATTTTTATGACCCTCATTTTACAGAGAAGGAAAACAAAATATAGTTAAGGGCCACACAGCTATGAAAAGTCAGGACTGGGATTTGAACCCAGATCTACATGAGCTTTGGCGTTGAGTCCCTGACCATCTATACTTGCCTGTGGTCACTGTCCAGGGCACCTAGTTCCTGACTGTTGAATCTTTGATAGGATTTCTACAGCTGGACATGGGGGGGGGCTTTCCTAAAAGCACTGTGGTTGTTTCCCTACAGTAGAGTGCACATCAGACAGGACACAGGAAGGTAGAGGCATTTCTTTTCCCCAAGGGACCTCTCTTAGGAGAGACCCTCCCTGAGGCCAGCTGAAGAGCTCAGCAATGGTCTGGTGATCACCATTCTCATGGGATTTTGTAACCATTCAGCAGGAATGACACAAATGGCCCTGTAAAGTGAAGTATCATAGTGTCACCACCATTATCAGAGTGGGATAGCTCAGAAGTGTCCATTAGGCAGAGTAAAGTGTGGGCTGGTTTTATGGACTTGTTCCAGGGAGAGGCAAACATTGATGGGCTGAAAATGAATCAGTCATCTGGGGAGACAAAATAGGAAGAGAGAAAAGGCCTTAAAAATGAGCCCTAAACAACTCTGTTGGTAGGAGGAAGGAATCAT
This sequence comes from Rhinopithecus bieti, assembly GCF_001698545.2. Taxonomy (NCBI): domain Eukaryota; kingdom Metazoa; phylum Chordata; class Mammalia; order Primates; family Cercopithecidae; genus Rhinopithecus; species Rhinopithecus bieti. The sequence continues at coordinate 448,503 of NW_016832657.1, read as the reverse complement.
CATTAGAATGTGGCAAGAAGGTAGAGGAACAAGATGGGGTCATAAAATTGAGGAGAAGAGAACCTTAGGAAACTAAAGGTGAGGAGTATGAGAGGTTACAGAGAGGCTGAAGAAGGCCAGGACTGGGGAAGGCACCATGTCTAGCACTTGAAAGGTGAAAGAGAATTGGGCTGGGCATCAACTTGGAGGAGACTGAGGGTGCATGATTGGTAAATATCTGGAATCCAAGCAGATTCAGAGGAAAGTGGCAAACTTCAAGTCCATTTAACCTAGCAGTTCGAAGTGGAAAGAAGAACCACCCCACCACCCCCCACTCCCCT
>NW_016832657.1:424702-447831 GCF_001698545.2 Rhinopithecus bieti | reverse complement strand
AAAAAAAAAAAGCGCAGAAAAGTTGTTAGATCAAGTGAAGGTCTTTCTTAAGTAGAAATTTGATCATGTTTAGGAACAGAAGGGAGACACTAGAGAGAAAAGAAACAATTATCCTAGAAATTTGGGGCAGAAATCTCCAGGTATATCATAGTACCTTTGAATATTTTTTTCTTCTCCATTAGTCCTAGCCAGGTGACTGCTAGAAAGCTACATTCTGCAATGGCAGGAGTGGATTGTCCTGTTGGCCAAACTGGATGGTTGGATTGTGTTATGGTCACAGTGTTTGGACATGTGCAGGTGGCTACCTTAGTTTTTTCTTGCATGTTAATTGTGTAACAGAAGTGCTTTGTTCATTGTAAAACATACAATCTGTTCCATGCCATAATATGTTTCATGCAGTTACCTATTGCATAACATTTTAAGTTTATAGGAGAACAAAATACGGTCAATTGAACAATGCTTTTCTCTCCATGGTAACTTAAGCATTGCCCCTATCACTTAAATGAAACCTCATCAGTTAAAACTTGGAAATGTATTGGTTTAAGTCATCAAAATCTTTCTGTCATATTATACTGTTTGACAACTAAATATGGTTTCCAGAAACAAGACCCAGATGAGCAGAGCTACAGTAACAACACTTCTGAACCACATATATCCTCGGCTAGAGAGCTATCAAGAAACATCACCCAACGTATCAGCTGTGCTTTCGGCTTGAAGAATGAAGAAGAAGGGCCTTGGGCAGATGGTGGCAGTGGTGAGCCGGTGCATACTTGTCGCCAGGGTGTGATGTCTACGACTGACGTTATCTCCCCAACCAGAAGTCTGGTAAAATATTCCTTCTTAAATAGCCATACAGATATCAAAACCGTAAAATGTATACTTTGAGATATGAGTAATTTTTCCATGCTAAAATGTGATTAAAACAAGATAATTTTATGAAAGCCCTTGGGTGGGGCAGTGGGGTTTACTAGTTTGGGAGATTATTTTGTTTCTAAATTAACTGGTAAGCAGCTCCAGGGAAGGGGAAACTCCTCCAGAACCACCCAATACAGACCTAAGTTTATCTTTTAAATGATCCTATTTAATCCATCGAAAGGTTTTCTGGACTCCGTGGTCTCCAGAAAAAGAAGTAAGTAGCTTGCCATACATAAAGATGCATGCTTGGTGATACTTTTGTGTGTGTGTGTTGGTGGGGGTTGGAGCTGGGAGGGTGGTGCTGGTTGTAAGACAACATTTTAAATGAAATAAAGCAGTTTATTGTCTCTTACTACTTTGTCAACTAAAGAGACAGCTGGAAGTGGCAGCATGCTTCTCCAAGTCCAGGAGTGGACTTTTTGCCCTTGCTGTGAACTGGTAAACATAAATGAGGCCCCCTGCTCTATCCTACCCAGCAACACAATTACTATTGAAATAAGAAAGGAGGCCGGGTGCGGTGGCTCAAGCCTGTAATCCCAGCACTTTGGGAGGCCGAGACGGGTGGATCACGAGGTCAGGAGATTGAGACCATCCTGGCTAACACCGTGAAACCCCGTCTCTACTAAAAAATACAAAAAACTAGCCGGGCGTGGTGGCGGGCGCCTGTAGTCCCAGCTACTCGGGAGGCTGAGGCAGGAGAATGGTGTAAACCCGGGAGGCAGAGCTTGCAGTGAGCTGAGATCCGGCCACTGCACTCCAGCCTGGGCGATAGAGCGAGACTCCGTCTCAAGAAGAAGAAAGGTGTATAGGAATATGCAGTAAGCATGCCGTAACAAACATGTTGCATGGTATGATATAAGGGACAGTGGGGACTGTGGAGTCACAAATGGTGGTTGGAAGGAGGCAGTTTAGGGGAGCAGTTGAGAGTATGCTTTGGAAACAGACTGCTAAGGTTTAAACCCTGGTTTTACCACTTGCTAGCTGTGTAATCTTGCATGAGCTGCTGAATGCCTCTAATCCTCAGTTTTCCCCATCTGAGCAATGGTTATAATAATTGTACCTACCTTGTATATAAGATAACTAACTTCAAATGACATAATGTCAGCAAAGTATCTGGCATAATACCTGTCATGTCATTTGGACAGATACCAAATTTTCTTGACTCATGAGCAATCAACATTGATTAGTGAGCAATAATGGGCCGCAGGTATTCCAGCTCTGTAGCCAGTGTTTTGAGTTTTCTCACTTGACTCTCACCAATGTTGTGCTCTGATTTGAGGTCCTACAGGCTTCTTGCTGGCTGGTGGGGGCAGGGGTGTGGGGAAAGCGGCAGTGGGCGGCCTTGGCTTCCATTTCTGATTTGATTAATGTGTTCTAAGGATTCATTTGTGCATATGCTCAGTCTGGATTTTCATATTCTGGCCACTTGAGATATAAGATTTCCCTGGCCAGTCAACCCATAGGAGACAGAATTCCTGTTGCTGCTACGTAAGCTGACATGGAATGACTAAGAACAAGAACAACAAAAGAGTGGGGCCAGGTGCGGTGGCTCACAATTGTCATCCCAGCACTTTGGGAGGCCAAGGTGGGCAGATCACCTGAGGTCAGGAGTTCCAGACCAGCCTGGCCAACATGGTGAAACCCCATTGCTACTAAAAATCAGGCATGGTGGTGGGCACCTGTAGTCCCAGTTACTCAGGAGGCTGAGGCAGGAGAATCGCTTGAACTCGGGAGGGGAGGTTGCAGTGAGCTGAGATCATGCCACTGCATTCCAGCCTGGGTGACAGAGTGAGACACCATCTCCAAAAAAAGAAAAAAAAAAAAGTGAAGAAATGACCTGAGCTAGACCTCGAACCTGACTATCTAAGAAGAGTAATGCTTCTGCAAATGCTAGTATCAAGGTAAAAATCTGACTTGCACTTAATCCTCATTGATCCTCCTCAGGTAGGTATCATCATGTCACTCTCATGGTGAGCCACCTGGCTACACCTTCCTGCCAGTCCTGTTGGACCTGGGCTTGGACAGGAGCCTCTGCAGTAGCAGAGCAGGTCTGTGCTTGGCAGTACTAGTAGCAAGTACATATGATGGGAGGTCCTGGTTTTCCGAGGATAATTGATCCTGGGCATAGGCCGTGTACAGTACACTAATTTAGAGTGGGGACTAACGTTTCCTAGTAAAAGCCAGAAATGTTCTGACTGGAATTTTCTTCAGAAAAGGGAATAAAACACTTAAGTTTTAGTCTTTTTAGCCAACCAAGTTTGTTGTTAATTGGAAGAGTGCTAATTTGTAGAATGAACCAAGGAAGACTTGACGTTTGAGATTTTTATAGACAGTGCATGTCACTACTGTCAAGTATGACTTCTGAGGCCTGATCGTAAAGAGTGCCTTTTTTTTTTGCAGAAGCATTCCAGAATTTCATCAGTTTTGTCAAGGATTTTTCATCCTTTTACATTCAAATCATTCTTTTTTTTTTTTTTTTTTCTGAGACAGAGTCTCGCTCTGTTGCCAGGCTGGAGTACAGTGGCACGATCTCGTCTCACTGCAACCTCTGCCTCCCAGGTTCAAGCAACTCACCTGCCTCAGCCTCCTGAGTAGCTGGCTCACACCACCATGCCCAGCTAATTTTTGTATTTTTAGTAGAGATGGGGTTTCACCATGTTGGCCAGGCTGGACTCGAACTTCTGACCTCATGATCTGCCCACCTCAGTCTCCCAACATGCTGGGATTACAGGCGTGAGCCACCGTGCCCAGCCATTCATTTTTAAAATTAAAAAAATTAGTCTGAAACAATAGTCAACTTATAGAAAGTTTGCAGGTGCAGTACAAAGAACGTTTTTCCTGATACATTTGAGGGTCAACCTGATGTCCCATCGCCCCTAAGGCTTCAGTGTACATTTGTTACAAACAGGACATTCCCCTGCGTGGCCACAATGCAACCACTAAGTCTGGGGATTAATGTTGTGTTACTGCCATACAATCCTCAGGTCCCATTCAAGTTTCACCAGTAGTCTCAATAATGTCTCTTCTAGCAAAAAGACCCAGCTGAGAATCATGAATTACATTTAGTTGCCATGGCTCCTTCGGTCTGGAAGGAGAGTTTCTTGGTGCTTCTGTGACTTATAACCATGTCACATTTGGAGCTTACAGGCCAGTTGTTTATTATAGAGTGTGTCTTGATCAGCATTTGTCTGTTTCCTTTCGATTAGATTCAGATATGCATCGTCAGCAGGAATAACAAAAGTGATACTGTTTTCTACTCATTGCATCCTGTTACATGGGGCAGATTTTGATTTATTCTATTTCTAATGATATTTACTTTGATCACTTGCTTAAGGTGGTGACTGCCAAGCCTTTCACTTTATAGTTAATCTTTTTCCTTTGTAATTAATATGTATTTTGTGAGGCGGTGCTTTGAAACTACGTAAATATCTCATTACTCATCAAACATTCTACATTTATCAAATTTGTAATTTGGAAATAATTATAGATTCACAGGAAGTTGCAAAAATAGTACAGAGAAGTGCTGTGCATCCGTAGCCCAGTTTTCCCCAATGGTTGCATCTTCTATAACTATAGTATAATATCAAAACCAGGAAATTGACATTGGTACCATGTATGCATAGTTGTATGTTGTTTTATCACATGTGTGGATTCATGGAATCATCATTGCAATCCAGATGCAGAACTGTTCCATCACCACAAAGATCTCCTTCATGCTGCCCCTTTATGGTCACACCCACACTCTGCTCCCAACCTTCCATTCTTCCAAACTCCTGGACGTCACTAATCTGTTCTCCACCTCTATAATTAATCTTGAGAATGCTATAAAAATGGGACCATACATTATGTGACTTTTAGAGATGGTCTTTTCCCACTCAGATGATGCCCTTGAGATCATCCACATTGTATAAATGTTCCTCTGCTTTGTGCTGTGTAGTAATCTGTGGTGTGGATGCGCCACAGTTTAACTGTTCACTTAAATATTTTAGAACATTTTGGTTGTTTTTATATAGACATTTTTATATTAGTATGAGCTCATGGTTTTCTATTTAATTCAGTGGATTGTTATATACTATCATTTTTTATTATGTTATTGCTCAAATTGTCCCCACTGTGGCCAGCGAAAGCTCCTTAAGCTGGCAATCTTTCTGTTTGATATGTCATCATAATTATTTGATCATTTCCTTTTTTTTTTTTTTTTTGGCAGAAGATGTTCCAAGCTCATCTTGTACTTTTCCATCCCAGCCCTGGAATCAGTCACTTATCTGAGGATGCCCCTGTATATAACCCGTCTCCCATTTCTGTTGCCATCCCCTCACCACATGGCTGTTCTCCTTACCCCCTTGAACTTTAACACTCGTGGCAAGCTGTACCTCCGCAAAAACCTCCTTCTTGGCTCTGACATTCCACGCAGGTCCCCCCATATGTGAATTCCTCCTCTCCCTGCTCTGGCGAAATCACCTGCACACATGAGTGCCTGGCCTACTCCGCTCAGGTTTCTCTACTCCATGCTGAACTGCCCTTTTCCGTGGACTTTTTACCCAGCTTGGACTCTGAGTCCCCAGGCCAGGCCTCCACCCCTTTCATGGGGCTGCCGTTCCCATCTGATTGGGCTCTACCATGTTTGCACTGGCCCACACCCCCTGTGTGAACATGCCCCTCATCTGCTGGGTCTCTGATATCCTATGCTGGGCTGCCTCTATATGTGGGTGCCATCTCACCCTGCTTGGGCTCTGATACCACCTCACTTTGGGTCACTGTGGCTTCTCACTACCTAACTGTGACCCAACTAATGACATTAGTACTGAATTGTTCAGGAGGGAGAAGAACTTGCATTTTCTTTGAAGTACCTATTGTGCAGCCGTCTTTCTGGCTAGTTTTCTCTTTGTTAACATTTATCTCTGAGATATTTAATTATATGTGAGTTGAGCAATTGTTTAATATCACCTTTATTAACTTTATAAAAAGCTTGCATTTTACAGTCAGGAACCAGGATGGGCTCAAGATAAGAAGTGTCCAAGGAATTGATGCTCAGGCTGACCTTTATTTGACAAAAGGATCCTCATAAAGTTTAGCCCAGCTTTCCTGAAGGGCTGACTCCGTAAGGTTTCAGGATCCTGACTAGGCTAGAGAACTAGTGACAGTTAATGTGGCTCATTGGACAGAAATGCTCGTATCCAGAGGAGCTTAAGATGTGGGAGGCAGGCCCTCTCCAGCTTCAGTTTGCAGGAGTGGTACCCTTTTCCCTGCCCTTGATGAGGACCCGGGGAGTGAAATCCTGGTGGTGGCAGGGATGGGCATTTTGGGGGATTTGGAGATGGGGTCAGAGCAGGTTGTGCAAGATCAACAACATTCCTGGGAGGCAGAGTCCTGAATGAAGTACATGAGAATCTGCTGATGACAGGGATGGAGATTAACTTCTGGGGCCAGAGCAGGTTCACTAGGGGAATGAATTGGCATGTATTCGTGCAGACAGAAAGGGCCATGAGCCATGTGAAGCCACAGCATATGGTGTTGGTAGGAAGAAAAATTAATTTCAAGGTCCAGGAGAGGCCTGCTGAAAATTAGAACTTCGAAGTGTAGGTTTTTGCCGTATTGGGGTTGGCGTTGCTAGATGGCAAGGTGTTTGCTGTCTTGCCATTGTATATTCCTTCTATTTGCCACCTGTGGTTGTGCTCTGGCATTTCAGATTATGCATGGCTCTAAATTTTGTTCAGAGCTGCCAGTGACACTGTAGAGACCATGTCTCTAGACAAAGACCACCCTCAATTTTGGAGTGAGATGCCAAGAGCGCTGGGGCTTGAGGGCCTTTGGAAAAGGACATATGGAGAGACATAGTGTCTGTTCCAGGGGCCTGGGTATGCTGCCAGTGTATACCTCCAAACTCTGGCATGTCATGGGAATGTTCCTGGAGAGAGTTTCTGAGAGAAAGAAGCCTATGTGGATGGTAGACTCCTACCACTCCTGTTCCAAGTTGTGGTAATCTGTGAGATTAGTCACTGGGGACATTTCTTCCTATAGCATTTTAAGCTCTGAAATGAGATGGTTTGGCTAGTTGGGATGAATCCATTAGTACCTTGGGAAAGCCCCGAGCCTCTTCTGTCGTCCATCTCACATCCCCCAGGTAGTGGCTCTATGCGATGGTAAAAATTCTACCACAGTAAGTGATGGGTCTCCCTTTGCTTGAGAAGAACAGTCATCTGCCCTGGGGTTCGCTGATAGCCTATGCGGCATACTCTGATGAGATTAGTCAGCACAATATTTTCCAAAGTTGTTTCCTTTTTAATGGGGTGGGTGCTTTCTGGTTTGTCCCAGCCCTCCCCGCTCATTACTACACCACAGTAGCATATTTCACCTAGTAAGGTGTTGGGTTTTGCTGCCCTGGTCTAAGGGCACAGTGGCTCAGAGGAAGGCTGCTCCAGCGACTGCATTTATAGCCCTGGGATTTTACTGTGCTCTCTATACTTTGGGGATTTAGGTTCTGATGCTGTGATGGTGCCTATGCTTGTAGTTCTCTGGGACTTTGGAAAGGTGAGCCTTGCTTTTCAGATTATTATAGGAACAGGGACTGAACTCTAAAGCTGAGTGAGCAACGATTTCTATTTACCTCTATCTCCCTCATCAAGCCTGGCTCAGTGGGTGGAGGAATGTACATTTGGATAATATGTCAAATTCTGCAGCCACACCGCCAACAATTGGAGTGTGCCTGCCTTCTTAAAGACATTAAGCAACAGACTGGGTTTCTATTCTTCAGACTACCCTCTTCTTGGACCTTAAACTCTTTGGCTTAGATGAGACCAACAGCCAATTTTTAATGAGCTGTGACAATAAAGACAACATTTATAAACTTTGGCAAATTTTCTATTCTCATACTTAAATATTACATTTCTGAAATTTTCCAGCTAACTCTTAAAAACAAATGAAAACAAATGTTCTAAAATGCACTAGACTATAGGCAGTATCCAGTCATCCTTTAATCCTTCAGGTAAATATATATAAATTTGTCTCTTAAGTATAAAAGTTCTAAATATGTAAAAAATTAAAATTTATTTTAAAAATAAAGCTTCTAAAGCTAAGTCTGAACTATAAAAAGAAAGGTTGATCACATGTATAGTGGAAAGACTCGATCAAGATTAGAAAAAAAAGCTACTCATACATATTTTGTGTCAGAGACTGTTCCTGGCAGCATATACATATTAACCTATTTAATTTTCACAACCACCCTGTGCTATACAAACAATTATATCCATTTTACATGTGAGGAAACTAAGGAACAGATGTAACTTGCCCAATATCGGCAAGTCAATGAAGTGTTGGGGTTGGGGGGATGTGGGTATAACAGTGTTAAGTCCTTTTTAATCACTTTCATTCTAACAAAACTGAACCTTGAAATGTAAAGGAGGGTGGACTAGAAAATAGATAAATGTTTAAGGCTAAGTTAAAGCATTTGATTGCAGTGCTTTACCATCCATACTGATATATACTTAATGGATTTCAGTATCCAAACTCCCTGACCATGACTTGAGTGGCTTTATTTTTCAGTCATGGGTTTATTTTTTCTTCAAGTTGAGAGTTTCAGAAAATTGAGCAGAGACAAAATGATCTTGCCACGCTAGTAAAAGCCTGATGGAAATACACTAAAATCCTTCCAATTTCTTTTCCTTTGCAACTAAAATAAAAAAATTGTCAGATACATAACATTGTGTGCCTGTTCTTGATTTTTCTATCACTGGCATGTTTATGTGACCCATTAGGTGGGACAATTGTCTTACTGTTGGCCACTGTGTTCTCAGTTTTTTTGTTCTCATAAACGTGACAAATAACTGATGTGTTTAGCCCTTTCTGTATTTTGTATTGTTTTTGCAGGATAGATTCCCAGAAGTAGAACTGCTGAGTCACAGGTAGGTCACTCTATAACTTGATGCATCGTGCCAGTTTATAACACCACTGGCTGTATAATAAGAGTGCTAATTCCATCACATTCTTATCAATGACCTCTATTAAAAGATGGACTCTTAACGGGTAAAAAAGTGGTATCTTTAAATTTAAACATCTTTGATTACTAATTAAATTTTTTTTTTGCATATTTCGTTATTGTATTTCTTTTGTAAACTGTTCTTATTTTTAACTATTTATAATGGAATTTTTTCTGTGTTTCAGACTTCCACAAGTATGAAAAATGAAAAGGCCCAGGGTTACCTTCTAGAGACAAATAAATGCAGTCTTGAAAGTTTTGGAGTCTTTTTTTTTTTTTCTCTCTCTTTAGCGTTTCACTCTTATCACCCAGGCTGGAGTGGAACAGCACGATCTCGGCTCACTGCAACCTCCGCCTCCCAGGTTCAAGCAATCCTCCTGCCTCAGCCTCCTGAGTAGCTGGGACAGGAATGCACCACCACGCCCAGCTAATTTTTGTATTTTTAGTAGAGACAGGGTTTCTCCCTGTTGGTCAGGCTGGTCTCGAACTCCCAACCTCAGGTGATTCACCCACCTCAGTCTCCCAAAGTGCTGGGATTACAGGCATGAGCCACTATGCCTGGAGGGAGTCTCTTTTTTAAAAAAGAAATTTTGCAATAATGCAGAGTTTAACAATTACCCTTTTAAATAGCCTTGCCTGTCTCAAGTTTACTCCACTCTACTTTCTCCTTAACTTCATGCTTCGAAGAAATAGACTTCAGGGGCTTCAGCCTTTGCTTCCAACTCATCATCATCCTCTGGGGACCTACATCTAATATCTTTCAGTCCATCTTTTTTTCATTGCTTTGAGAAATAAGTGACTGTTACCCTTCCAATAGAAATTAACTTTAATAGAAATGCAGACTTAAGCTAAAAGAGTTGTAAACATTGGCCAATGGGGCTGAGAGTTTTCAAGGGTTTTTAAATACCCAGCTAAGGCCAAATGACACCTTTTGTGCAAGGTAGACAGCCAAGCATCTTGAGCACAAAGACTTCATCTTTATAACAGTTGCTCACAAAGCCATAGTACTTATTATATGCTGGATTCTGTTCTCTATGCTTTCCATGTGTTAACTTGTTCTTACAATAAGCCTAAGATAAAGGCATAATTATCCCCGTTTCACAGATGGGAAAACCAAGGTACAGAAAGTATCATTAGCTCAGGTTGCCATAACAAATACCATAGACGGGGAGGCTTAACAACAGAAATTTATTTCTCATAGTTCTAGAGGCTGGAAAGTTCAAGATTATGGTCTGGCATTGTTCGGTTTCTGATGAGGGCTCTCTTCCGGGCTTGCAGATGGCTGCCTTGCCACTGTGTCCTCATATGGCAGATAGCTAGCTAGCTTTGGTTTCCCTTCTTCTTATAAGGGCACGAATCCTATTGGATTAGGGCTCCATCCTAATGACTTCGTGTAATCTTAATACCTCCTAGAGACTCTGTCTCCAAATACAGCCTTATTGGGGATTAGGCTCTCAGTATATGAATTTTGGGTGAACATATGCTGTTCATAGCATTCTGCCCCTAGCCCTTCCCCCAAATTCATTTTCTTATCACATGCAAAATATATGCATTCCACCCCAACAGCCCTCAGAATCTAAACTCATTCTCACATTAAAGTAGTCTCATCTAAATATCTTCTAAATCAGGTATGGGTGAGACTTGAGCTATGATTCCTATCTTTCTCTAGCTGTGAACCTCTGAAACCAGACAAGTTATATGTGCCCCAAACACAGTAGTGAGACAGGTGTAGGATTGACATTCCTATTCCAAAAAGGAAAAATAGGAAACAAAGGGTTGATGGGTCCCAAGCAAGTCCAAAACTATTGAGGCAAATCCCATTATATCTTAAGCCTCAAGAATAAATCCTCTTTGCTTTGATGTAGTGTCATCCTTGTGGCTTGGCAGGGTGACCTGCCCTCAGAAACTGAGGAGGAGCTCAGCTCTTCTCCTCCCCGTGTCCCCCTGCCCCGACCTCACCAAAACACACACACACACACACACACACACACACACACACACACACACACACACACACTCTGAGTGACAGCCCTGATCTCTGAATTGCCTTTGGGGTCATTTCTTTCTTTTGCTTAAATAGTGCATGTTTGTAGCCAAAGAGTGATATGGTCTAGTCCTATAGAATCTGAGAAGGCTGACAACTTACCTTTATTCTTTCCCACTTTCTCTGTCCTCTTTCTTTCCAGGTATCAGTGTCTTTCTGGTATAATCCCGTGGGTATTCCTGGCTTCAGCTGAGATGGCTAATTAGGTATATGAGTCACACTCATGATCCGTTTATCAAATGGTTGCTCAGCCACACCCTTAGTGATCTCTTCAGAGTAACCTTTCTCAATTTTTGCAATATGGATAGGTTAAGAAATTTTCCAAGTCCCCAAGTTCTGTTTTTTTTTTATTTTTTATTTTTAAGACAGTCTCTATCACCCAGGCTGGAGTGCAGTGGCACAGTCCTGGCTCTCTGCAACCTCCACCTCCTGGGTTCAAGTGATTCTCATGCCTCGGCCTCCCAAGTAGCTGCGATTGCAGGCATGCATCACCATACCCACCTAATTTTTGTATTTTTAGTACAGATAGGGTCTCAGCTGGTCTTGAACTTCTGGCTTCAAGTGATCCACTCACCTCAGCCTCTCAAAGTGCTGGGATTGCAGGCACGATCCACCACACCCAGCCTCTGATTCCTTTTTGCTTTTGATTTCTTCAGTTCATCTCATGTCTTCTGAATTTTACTAGAAGCAGTAAGGAGGACCCAAACCTCACCTTTAATACTTTGTTTAGAAATCACTTCTGCTAAATATTTAATTTTATCACTTGCAAATTCTACCTTCCCAAAAGTGCTAGAATGCTATTTAGCCAGGTTGTTTGCCACTTTATAGCAGGATCACTTGTTTTTTTTGAGATGGAGCCTCACTCTGTCACCCAGGCTGGAGTGCAATGGCACAATCTTAGTGCACTGTAACTTCCGCCTCCCAAATTCAAGCAATTCTCATGCCTCGGCCTTATTTCTACCAACATTCTGTTCCTGATTTTTCTCTGAGAAGATGAATGCTTCTCTCCAGCTCTCCTGTTTTCTTTCTGAATGCTTACCAGAAATATCTTTAACATCAATATTTCTACCAACAGTCCCTTTATGGCAATCTAGGCTTTTTCTAGCATAAATCTTAAAACTCTTCCATTTTCTATCAATTACGCAGTTCCAAAGCCACTTCTAGATTGTTAGGTATTTCTTACAGCAATATCCCACTCTTGGTACCAAAATCTGTATTGGTGGTCTCCAGAGAAAAAGAACCAACAGGAGATTATATATTTATTGTAAGAAATTGGCTAATGCCTTTATGGAAGCTGAGAAGTACCAAGATCTGCAGTGAGCAAGTTGGAGATTCAGGAGAGCCAATGGGATGGTTGCAGCTTGAGTCCAAAGGTCTGAAAACCAGGAGAGCCAATGGTTTAAGTTGGAGTCCAGAAGCTGCCCACATTAGGGAGGACAATCTGCCTTACTTGGTCTGCTCAGTCAAATGTTAATCTCATCCATAAATAACCTCACAGATACACTGGGATGTTTGATCACAGCCTTTTTCCTTCCCCCACCTTAAAGAGTAGCTTTGTTTGCTTGTCTACTGGGCTTTGGGTCTCTTGTCTTCATTGGGGGAATGGTGTAAATGAAGAGAAGGAAGGAGAATAGAAGGCGAGACCAACTGTATTAGTTTGTTCTCATGCTGCTAATAAAGACATACCCAAGAATGGGTAGTTTATAAAGGAAAAGAGGTTTAATGGACTCACAGTCCTGGCCCAAAATGGAGGAAGAGCAAAGGGACGTTTTACATGGTGGCAGGCAAGGAGAGAATGAGAACTGAGCAAAAGGGGAAACCCCTTATAAAACCATCAGATCTCATAAGACTTATTCACTACCACGAGAACAGTGTTGGGGAAACCACTCCCATGATTCAATTATCTCCCATTGAGTCTCTCCCACAACACGTGGGAATTATGGGAGCTACAATTCAGGATGAGATTTGGGTGGGGACACAGCCAAACCATATCACCATCTTTATTAGAGAGGAAAGAGAGCTACCTACAGAAGAAAAGCACTGGAAGGTAGGAGAAGGGTTAGGAATTCCTAGGATAACTTCCACTGGTGTAGGACTACATTGAACAAAGGACGAGAGAGAATTTCCTCTGCTCCCTCTCCTTTCCATCTATTCAATGACTTGCAGAACTTTTCAAGGCATTGGCAGTGGGATTATTTCTTTTCTTTTCTTTTCTTTTCTTTTCTTTTCTTTTCTTTTTTTTTTTTTTGAGGCGGAGTCTCGCTCTGTCGCCCGGGCTGGGGTGCAGTGGCCGGATCTCAGCTCACTGCAAGCTCCGCCTCCCGGATTTACGCCATTCTCCTGCCTCAGCCTCCCGAGTAGCTGGGACTACAGGCGTCCACCACCTCGCCCTGCTAGTTTTGTATTTTAGTAGAGACGAGGTTTCACTGTGTTAGCCAGGATGGTCTCGATCTCCTGACCTCATGATCCGCCCGTCTCGGCCTCCCAAAGTGCTGGGATTACAGGCTTGAGCCACCGCGCCCGGCCGGGATTATTTCTTTTGAATGTGGTATTGTATGGAACTGGGGCTTGGGGTAAGGATGAGGAAGGTCTTACTGATGTGAGTTGTACACACCCTAAGCGGAATTCCTCAGTATCAGAATGAGAGCCATCTACTGGTCTAGTCGCCTGAGGGGCATTGGGTAGTAAGAGTCATGGTACCAGAAACAAATCCCTGGGTCTATTTGAGAGATCAGCTTCAAGTTTCAAGATAGACTCTGAAAGTTTTAGCACATTCTAGGAATAACAACTCCAGAATAATAAGTCCTGCTGGGCAAGTGGCGATCATAAAAAAAATTGTGGGCTGGTAGGAGGAACTAGTGCACTTAACATCTGGGTCCATGAAGTCCTCCCCCAGAGGGACTTATGTGTTATCAGGGCTCAACATGGTTCTATCCACAGCTCTCTAGGTCTGGACCTAATGTGAGGGTGGGAACTGGATTCTGGGGCTCTCTGTCTCTGGAACCACTCTGGTTATTTCCTGGTGTGGCTGGGGTTACACTGTCTGGTTGTCTCAATAAGTAATAAGACCATAAGTGCTTTCACTTGACGTCCCATTTTGTCTACATGACAACCTTGGCCAGGTGGAGGATGTATTAGTTTTCTGGGGCTCCCATAACAAAGCATCCCAGATGGTAATGGTAAACCACAGAAATGTGTGGTCTTACCATTCTAGAGGCTCAAAGTTTGAGATCAAGGTGTGGGCAGATATGATTTCTTCTTGGAGTGTAGATGGCCGCCTTCTTGCTGTGTCCTCATATGGTCATCCCTTTATCCCAGTTTGTGTCCAAATTTCTTACAAGGACATCAGTCATACTGGATTAGGGCCCACATATATGACATCATTTTACCTTAATTACTTTTTTAAAGGACTTAGCTCCAAATCCAGTCACATTGTGAAGCACTGGGGGCTAGGGCTTCAACACATAAATTTGAGGGGGATGCGATTCAGCCCATAACAGAGGGCAAGTGCTGTTACCCTCACTTTATAACTGAGTAAGGGAGAATAAGGGGTCAGGGTCTTTCCCAAGTCCACATGCTCCCTGGGACTGAGATTGGAGCCCCAGGCCCTGGACTCCCAATTCAGTTCTCTTTCCAGAGCAGCATCAGCCATAGAGGTGAACTTTCATTTACTGGGTATCTTTAGAACATCTAGACTTACGATTTATCAGTGGTCTTCCTTTGAAAGCACTATCTTCCCTCCCCTGCCCCACCTTAAAGTGGGTTCCCCTAAAAGTAGATTACGATTTGAGTGTAAGTTGGGAAGCAAGCCCGGGAAGCACCTGTAAGGGAGTGGGAAAGTGATATAGGGAAGAAAAGTCCATAAAAGATGCATGAGTGAGCAGGTAGGTTACTGTTGTGGGCAGCTGGGGCTCAATCCTGCTGAGGCTCTCTGGGAGACAATGGAGAACATTGAGGTATTCTCCCAACTCTCAGGGATGAGTGAGCCAGGCTGTTTATCCACAAACTCCTAATGGTCATTGGTTGAGGGCTGATCCCAAGGGTGTTAATTTCTCCAGCATTTCCAGCATGCCCTAGAAAAGGTCATTGATAAGCATGCCTGGGCCTATAAAGTGCTAAGCTCCCGTATTAGTTATCTATTGCTGTGTAACAAATTAATGCAAACTAAGCAACTTAAAACAACACATTTATTATCTCACGGTTTCTGTGGCCAGGAGTTGAGTCTGGTTTTACTTAACTGAGTCCTCTGCTTCAGTGTCTCTCACAAGGCAGAAATCAAGGTGTCAGCAGGGCTGGGTTCTCAGTGGAAGGCTTAACTGGGGAAGGATCTGCCTCTAAACTTATGTGATGGTTAGTGGAATTCATTTCCTCTAGGACTTTTTTGGACTGAGGGTCTCAGTTTCCAGCTGGCTATTGGCTGGATGTCACCCTCAGTTCCTTGCCATGTAGATCTTCCAAACATGGCTACTAATGAAAGCATGCAGGTCAAGAAGCCAACTGAGACAGTCTGCTAGCAAGACAAAGAATCTTATGTAATATAATCACAGAAGTGAACATCCCATTACCTTTGGCTTATCCTGTTGGTTAGAAGTGAGCCACAGTCGTGCCAGCACCTAAGGAGAGGGTAATACACAGGGCATGGATACCAGGAGGTGGGGCTCACTGGGGCACTGCCAGTGTCTGTTGCACTGCCAGCTTCTCTCTCTACTAGTTATTCTTGGCCAGCTTCTCTCTCTACTAGTTATTCTACATTTTTGTCAGAAGACTTGGAAGATGAGAAATTTTACTGCAAATCAGTCAGAAAGTCTAATTTTAAACTATCTGGCCATGGAGGGTTAGCCAGTGGTGATTTTCCCTGGTCTGACATGGGGGTCTCATGTTTTTCTGGCCCCAGTTAAGGGCCAGGCATCTTGGGCTTGTTGCAGTGGAAGCTCTGAAGTCTCGTGGTCTTCCAGTGAGAGTTGGAGCCAATTACAGTTGTGATTCCTTTTCCTGGATTTTGAAGTGAATTTGAAATTGAGAATTTCTGGAACTTCAATTAAAATTTCTTATAGGCTATGAATGTGGGAATTAATGAAGTCTTATTTCCTGTCTGGCATTTGGACAATTCCTGAAGTCCCAGGATGGCACCACTTTCTTAGTATGCAGTTTCAGATGGACCCTGGGAGAGGCCAGACATATATATATAAATATATGTAATATATAATATATATTGTGTATATGTAATATATAATATACATGTATCGTGTATATGTCATATATAATATACACATATATAGTATATGCCATATATAATATATACCTATATAGTGTATATGTAATATATAATATATACCTATATAGTGTATATGTCATATAATATATACCTATATTGTGTATGTCATATATAATATATACCTATATTGTACATGGCATATATAATATATACATATATTGTATATATTCCATATGTAATAATACATATATTGTGTGTATGTCATATGTCATATATACATATATTGTGTGTATGTCATATATTATACATAATATACACATACATATATACACACATACATATATGTCATATATACATACATATATGTATATATATGATATATATATATAAAAATACAAGGCAGTTTATTTTCGGCCAGGCATAGTGGCTCACGCCTGTAATCCCAGCACTTTGGGAGGTGGAGACGGGCAGATCACCTGAGGTCAGGAGTTCCAGACCAGCCTGGCCAACATGGTGAAAACCCGTCTCTACTAAAAATACAGAAATCAGCTGGGTGTGGTGGTGCATGCCTGTAATCCTGGCTACTCGGGAGGCTGAGGCAGGAGAATCGTTTGAACCTGGGGAGAGGAGGTTGCAGTGAGCCGAGACTGTGCCCCTGCACTCCAGCCTGGGTGACGGAATGAGACTCTGTCTCAAAAGAAAAAAAGGTTTCTTTTCTTGTCCCCTTTGGGAGGCCATGCAGTGTAGTGGTTAGGGCCCACAAACTCTGGAGTCACAGCACTTGAGTTTGATTCCTCACTCAGTCACCTACTAGCTATGTGACCTAGGGCAAGCAACTTAACATCTCTGGGCCTCAGTCTCTTCATTTATGAAATGGGGATGATAATAGTACCACCCTCACAGAGATTTTGTAAGGATTATGTGAAAATGCATGTAAAGCCCTCAGAACAGTGCCAGGAACCAACAAGGGTTTGCTAGGATTAGTGTGAGAAAACAAAATAACACACTAGGAAGAGAAATTTTGAGGGATGGAAATGACTGGGGTGACTTATGAAACCTGCTATTTCTAACAAAAATTCTCCATTCTCTTTGGGGGTTCTATTAAGATATCTATTATCTATTAAGATATCTATTAAGATATCTATTAAGATATAGAGCCCACCTTACCTGTGACTTCTGAGCTCTGGAGAAAGGGGTTCCCTGTTTCTCAGATCTCATCCCCCATTGGCACCAAAAGAGCTATGGCTGCCAGGAATGTCTCAATAAACAACACTTCCTGGCTTCCTTCACCAGACAGACCTAGGTCCTGGGGTGAGGAGGTGAAGGGGTTTCATCTTGTGTGGCTGAGCTTGTTATAATTCTTCTAGCAGGTTTTGACAGGAGAATGGGGAGAAGGCTTGTGGAATCAGTGATTCTGAATGAGAATGAGTGAGAAGCTCTGAGTGTGGAAGGAGGGTGCAGGGACCAGGTGTGCATGTGTATTTCTTGTAAGGGAAGAGGGGCTGGAGCAGAAAGACAAGTTTATCCTGGCATCTGAAACAGAAGTTCTAGGGTTGTCATGGGCATTTTCTTTTCTAAATCAGTAGTATCTCTCAGAGTGGTGTTTCTGAAGTGTTAGTATGCAAAGGAATCACTAGGGTTGCTTGTTAAAATTACCAAATCCTGAGCCTACCTCCAGAGATTCTGGTTCCACAGCAGCACTGTGGTGGGGGCCAGTGACTTTTGTGAGGGTGTCTGAGGGCTGTGGTGCCCCAGAACCCGGAAGGGCAGAGGGGCCATGATTAGGTTTCGGATCAGCGGCCAGAGGCTTTTCTGGAAGCTGTATGTTTTCACAAGCACATTTTCAAAAGCCCTTGGCGAGGATGTTGATTGAGGGGAGTTCTGGGGACTGGTGGAGATTAAGGGGATGAAAAGTCCAGAGCTACCTCTTAATACCCCTACTCTCTGAGGGCCAGGCCTTGAAAGTATTGGAAATGCGAGGTGCCTTAGGTACACTGTCATTTTACAGAGGAAGACGACGAGCCCCAGAGAGGTTAAGTGGGTTGATTAAGGTCACACAGCTGATTAAGAGCAGCTCTGAGACGGCAACCGAAGTATTCTGGTTCCCTATCCGTTCCCCACTCACTACACACCTGTTCCTTCTGGGGCGGGAGACCTGAGGAAGGAAAGGAGTGGGAGGAGAATGTAGTGAGAGTTGGAGAGCGTTGGGTCCACAGCCCCCAAGGGCAGGGCCACAACAAAAATTTTGTCCTAGTTGAAAAGGAAGTGAGAATCAGGACAGAGAGAATTTTGGTTTGGAATTCAGTCAAGCAATTGCTATTAAAATCACTAACAGAATTATCTTCCGAAGGCTAGTTGTCCTTTCCAGACGAAAAGAAATATTCCAAGTGTAAGACTTTTGCTTTCTCCCTTCCAGGGAGGATACATTCCCCCAAGGGAGCTCTGTTTCAGATTTTCTCCCTAGTAACAGACTCCCCTGCTTAGCTCTGGCCATCCCGGGCAGTAAGTGGTGTGGGGCCGGGGTGGAAGGAGGCTGGAAGCCTGGCTAGGGGGGTCTGCGGCGGCGCGGCGCGAGGGCGCTGCCGGGCGGAGGGGGCGCTGCGGGCGCCCGCTTGCGGAGGTGGGGGCGCTGCGGGCGGGCACTGCGGCAGCCTCCCCTCGGGCGGGCCTCGGCCGCTGGAGGGGGCGCTGTGGGCACCGCGCAGCGGCCTTTTGTCAGCGCGCAGGGACCGGGAGAGCTTCATTTCCTCCCAGCCTCGTGCGGGAAATGGCCTTTATTCTGACGCAGGGCTGTAAGAACTAGCGGGAACCCGGCTTTTGTCAAGGAACTGCGGCGTCCGTGGCCAGTATCCCCGCACGCCGGCGGAGCCGTGACTGCTGGGTGATTCCAGCAGCTCTGTTGAGCGCGGGCTGCAGCATGGGCCAGGAAAACGCTGCTCTGCAGATTAGCTGGGTGGATTTTTAAGCGCACTCCCCGCCCCCAACTAAAATACAACCAACCCGCGTTGGCCGACGGAGAGAGCTAATTAGCCGCGCAGGAGTAAGTGTCTGGGGAGTGGGCTTGGTGGAGCTTGCCTAGGGTCGCTGGTTGTCCTAGCGCGGAGACCCTGGCATTCCCTCGGCCGGGCGGAAGCCGCTTGGCCCAGGTGGGCGCGTCATCTGTTGCCTGAGCGCGTCGGTGGCTGCAGCCCTGGGCCGGCGCCGTGTTTTGCGTAAAGGTTTCTGGTGATGATGTAGGTGGGCTCTAGGAAACGGGGCTGCAAGGCACTGGCCCCTGCTTTGGGGATGGTGGGACCCTGCCTGGAGGCGTAACGCCTGGACGGTGGGGCTTTCTTTTGGGTCCGAATGGAGGGGGCGAGGCCTTGCCTCTCTAGCCGGCGGTGCCGCCCTCCCCTCCCCTCCTTTCTTCCCGCTCGGCCGCGCCCTCGGGGGAGCCGTGCGGGGGCGGGCTTGGCGGGGCTTGGGCGTCCCCGGCCTCGCGATCTCCGCGGCGCGGCGCTCAGCCGCAGTGGCTGGCCGGAGGTGCGGCGTCGGCAGCCGCCCACATTGAGATCGGGGCAACCGGCACGTGAGCGGGCCTCGTGGGTTTGGATTTTATGCGGCTCCACCACTTTGGAGGGAAAAATCCCCTCTGTCCCCGAGGGGGTCTTGCCAGTCTGTTCCCCTCTTCCATTTTCCCTCTCCTCTCCCTGCCTTCCCTCCCTTTTTGCAGCCGGGGCGGAGGCCATCCCGGTCCTGGAGGCGGGAGTCGGTGTCTGCTTGTTTTGAAATCACACCACAGCCTACCTGGCTTTGGGGGGAAGGGAGGGAGGGGCAGACTGCTTTAGGATGCAGATCAGGCTCTCGGGTCTGGCCTATTGTCTTGCCTTTTCTCTTCCTTCCTTTTCTCACCCCTAATCTCCATCTCCTGCCCAAAAATAAAAATAGAAAATAGGAAATAGAAATAGAAAATAAAAAAGCAAGCTCCAGCCCACACCCTATCAAATTCTTTAAAAAACTGTCATTTATCTCTGACACACGGTTATTACCCATCTGTTTCCTTACACCCACTCTTCCCTCTTGCCGTTTGTCGTCCAAGATTCAACGGACTCACATGAGCTTTATCGATAATAGAAATCAAATCTCAGTTTCCCAAATGCACATTTTGTGCCCCAAAAGGAGTGGTTGGTCTGGCATCCTGGCGGAAGCAAAGGGATTGGAGAGGGTGCAAGCAACTGCTTTCACTTCTAGTTTGTGGGTCTAGCTGGGATTCCTGAGATGTTTAACTTGTTCGGTGAGGGGTGTTCTCATTAATGGGATTAGAAAATTATGTTCTGTTTTTTTAAGAGAAAAATAGCAAGTCAGCATTTGAAGTGCTTTAAATGAATCTGACGAAAGAAGAGAACTATGATGTTTCAGACTTGCAAATAATATCTCCATTAGCACATGAGTAATATATGTTAGAGACTTAAAAGGGGGGTTTAGACCATTTAATATTTTTACTTTATAATAGTCTACTTTAATTGTGTAAGGTGATCAAACTTTTCTTTGTAGAGACTTTTCTCCTATAGATCAGGATCTTGCCCAGCCCTCCTCCCCCACTCCTCCGTGCATAGGGCACAAGTAAAAGCAAAGTTTTCATTATTAGTATGATGTCAACACATTTTGAAAAACCACTAAAGATGAATTATTCTTTGATCCAAAATCCATAAGAATTTTGTAGTAAGCACTATGTTCTTTCTTGTCCACAAGAAAGTAGCCTTATTAGAAACATGCTTGTCACATACACAACGTACAACAATGCCTGACATGATATGCTGTGGTTTCTAGGCTTGGATTGAATTTGTTTTAAATATTAGTATAGTGCTGGAATTAGCAGATCTCAGCTATTCTTAAGGTTAACAGATGAGCAAATGTGTTTGCTGGCAGTGGGTTTAGTGTTAAGATTTTAAATATATATAAAAAAGACTAGCAGATATATTTATTTATTACCACCTGTTCCACAAGGGATTTAAGATAGTTTACAGGGATTCGTAAATACAGCAAGGCAGCCTAACTTAGAAGTAGTTGGGAAAGAAAAAAGGACACTAAGGGTGGAGTCATAAAATGGTCTTAAGCATGAGGCTGATACAAAAACATGAGCATGATACCTTCTACAATGGCTACAGGCAGGAAACAAATCCAGCTCTAAACTTTCTTGCAGCATAAGGAAAAAAGAAATTGATGAACCCATGGCTTATATGTTTTATTTATTTGTTAAACTCATTCACACACTTCTTCACTCAACAAACATTCAGTGAGGACTTACTAAGTGCCAGGTTCTGTGAGACATACTGGGAACCAAGGGATAAAGCAGATAGACGTGGTCTTTGCCCTGATGGGCACTTAAAGACAAATGTAAGAAATGGACATTCATCAAGAAATCTCTCAAATGAATATATAATTACAAATTGTGATAGCAGCTATGTGGGAAAAACACAAAACACAAAATAATATATGGCCAGAACATAAAAACACAACAATTTTTTTTATTTTTTATGTTTTGTATTTTTTTGAGACACAATCTCACTCTGTCGCCCAGGCTGGAGTGCAGTGGCATGATCTCGGCTCACTGCAACATCCACCTCCTGGGTTCGAGTGATTCTCATGCCTTAGCCTCCCGAATAGCTGGGATTACAAGCGCGTGCCACCATGCCCGGCTAATTTTTGTATTTTTAGTAGAGATGGGGTTTCACCATGTTGGCTGGGCTGGTCTCAAACTCCTGACCTCAGGTGATCCACCTGCCTCTGCCTACCGGAGTGCTGGGATTACAGGTGTGAGCCACTTTGCCCAGCCAACAGTTCTTGATTCCGAGACCAGAAAGGAACTTTTTCCTAATATGACATAGTGTTTGAAATGATGCCTTCGATCACCTCCTCGTCAGACACAAGGACAAGTTTCACAGGGTTGTTTTTTACAGGGGCCCTCAGCGTGAGCTAATGATACCATGCCACAGGTCTCTCAGCCCCCTGGGGTTCTGAAGATATCTTGAAGGCTCTGTGTATTCTCTGACATTAGTGGTTTTATTCCAGTGATAATCTTTGTTTTTGCAGAGTCTCGCTCTGTCACCTAGATTGTTTAAGTAGGGATCTTGCTCTGTTGCCCAGGCTGGAATGCAGTGGCATGATCATAGTTCACTGCAGCCCGGACCTCCTGGGCTCAAGTGATTCTCCCACCTCTCCCTCCTGAGTAGCTGTGACTACAGGCATGAGCCACCATGCCTGGCATATTCCAGTGCTAATCATAAATAATTAGCAATAAAAACGTGTTCTGGATCATCTTGATGGCAAGGCTGAAACCGATGCTGGAGTCTGTGTTTGCCTTTGTATCTTTCCATTTGAGCCATGGACAGGACTGATGGCTCCAGCCAGAGCCCGTGGGAAGGGAAGGGGAGTTTGAATAGTGGAGAGAGTGAGTCTACACAGGGCACACACAGCTTGCCAACTCCAAAAGAACAGCTCCTGGCGACCACTGCTCTATTGGCAGGGATTGAAGATCTCATGCCAGTTCTACCTGTGTATGGATCAAGTTTGCAGCAATTTATTAGCAGCAGATGTAGTAAAAACACAACAGAAAAGTAGCTGTTGTGGATTTTAACAATATTTGAATTAGACTTCATTTAATGCATATTTAGTAACTCTCCAATAGGTACCTTACATCTAAGAAGATGAGATGGGGCCGGGCACTGTGGCTCACGCCTGTAATTCCAGCACTTTGGGAGGCCAAGGCAGGTGGATCACCTGAGGTCAGGAGTTCGAGACCAGCCTGACCAACATGGTGAAACCCCATCTCTACTAAAAATACAAAAATTAGCTGGGCATGGTGGTGGGCGCCTGTAATCCCAGCTACTCCAGAGGCTGAGGCAGGAGAATTGCTTGAACCCAGGAGGCGGAGGTTGCAGTGAGCCGAGATCACGCCACTGCACTCCAGCCTGGGCAACAAGAGTGAAACTCCATCTCCA
>NW_016832657.1:397743-424581 GCF_001698545.2 Rhinopithecus bieti | reverse complement strand
AAAAAAAAAAAAAAAAGAAAGAAAATGATATTTTTGACCGCTTTCCTTTTGCTATGTCCTTTAGCATATCCCTACACCTTTAAATCCATATATATTATATACAGTTATATTTATATATTTATTTGATATATAATTATGTAATTATATACTATAGATATGTATTCGTGTATATTTTATATGTTTTTACATAGTTACATTTGATGCTGTATTACTTAGGGCCCTGATTGCCTAGGACTGATTGGTTTTCTAGGATGAGGGATTTTCAGTGCTGAAGCTAGGACAGTGCCAGGCAAATGGGGATGACTAGTTATCCTCTGTGACACAGACATTGTGACCCTTGACTCTCCATTGTGGAGTGAATCTTCCGTATTTCCAGACCTTCTTTGTCTCATTGTATTTTCATTTTTGTCTGAAATTTTACTCTGCGATAAGAAATCTGGTCCTGCCTTCTTTCTGTTTTCATTTCCCTGGCGCGATGCTCATTCTCTTTCTTCTTAAGCTTTCTTCTTTTATGTCATTTTGATTTTTGTCTATTTTAAGCATCATAATTGGCTTTTTAATCCAATTGTGACTAAATTTACATTTATTGTATGTGATACAGTCACAGATCTTCTAAACTTTTATTTTACATTAAAAAAATTCCAAGCTATTTTCCCACCCTGTTTCTTAACTTAAATGTAGTGTAAGAGTCCCTTGTTCTTTAGATAAACGGGAAATTATCTGCCCATTTTTTCTACTTGTCTTCATTGACATTAAAAAATATAGTTGTGTCTATTTGTTCTTTCATAAATAATGAGAGCTTTAGTATGCTTTAATTCCTTCCTTCTTCTTTTTTTTTTTTTTTTTTTCGTCACCCAGGCTGGAGTTCAGTGGTACGATCTTATGTCACTACAACCTCTGTCTCCTGGGTTCAAGTGATTCTTGTGCCTCAGCCTCCCAAGTATCCCAAGTAGCTGGGATTACAGGCACCAGCACCACGCCCGGCTAATTTTGTATTTTTAGTAGAGACCGGGTTTCATCATGTTGGCCAGGCTGGTCTCGAACTCCTGATCTCAGGTGATCCACCCGCCTCGGCCTCCCAGAGTACTGGGATTACAGGGGTAAGCCACCGTGCCGAGCTTTAATTTCTTTTTTGTTGTCCATCTACCGCCACGAACTTTTTGCCTTAAAAACATTTTGACTTGCTAGGTGCGGTGGCTTACGCCTGTAATCCCAGCACTTTGGGAGGCTGAGATGGGTGGATCACGAGGTCAGGAGATCGAGATAATCTTGGCTAACACAGTGAAACCCCGTCTCTACTAGAAATACAAAAAATTAGCCGGGCGTGGTGGCGGGTGCCTGTCGTCCCAGCTGCTTGCCTGAGGCTGAGGCAGGTGTATGGCGAGAACCCAGGAGGCGGAGCTTGCGGTGAGCCAAAATCGCGCCACTGCACTCCATCCAGCCTGGGTGACACAGTGAGAGACTCCGTTTCAAAGGAAAAAAAAAAAAAATTGGCTTTTAGATCCAGATTATTTTCTTAAAACACAAAACAAAACAAAACAAAAAAACAGCAATGCATGCTTTTGCTTTCCAGAATTATTTTTGACATTTATATTATGTTTCCTAACCATACTAACAGCTGCTATCTAGACTGAGAGTTATATAGGTTACAACACTCAGTCCATTTCCTATGCTCAATCTTCATTTTCACTTATTCCTTGATTAGCTGGAATCTTTTTCAGGAAAGGTAATATGTTCCGGTAATTCTTGCTTGCCCTCTAACTTCTTTATGTTGCCCTCTCACGGTAACATCATCCTTTTGGGGCATACACTTCTTCATCATGATCTTTTTACCTAAAAACTCCAAATATTATTCTTTTGTCTTTTGGCATTTTGTATGATGGAAGATAAGTTTGTTGCCAACTTTATCAAAATAACTGTATGAAAGCCCACGAAAGTTTTGTTTCTTTCCCTTGTAATGACTACTTTATTTTAAAAAACCTTAAAATATATAGAACATAACACAGATATAAGAAACAACATGAAACAAATGTGCAGTTTAGCAAAATATAAAGTGAATGCCCATATGACCACCACGCAGGTCGAGAAGCAGGACACAGCCGGCTCCCAGAGCCCAGTGTACCCTCGGACCACACCCTGCTCCCCCCTGGAGGTAACCACTCACCTTCCTTTTATGGTGACCATTGTCTTGCTTTCTTTTATAATTTTATAATCTAGATTTGCATCCCCAAACAAAGTACATCAGACTTGTTTCTCTGAAACTTTAAAAAATTAGAACTGTACCATTTGTATCTTATTCATTGTTATAACATCTCCATGGTGACTACTTTGATGCTTCAAAAAATATAGATCAAATTTATTCCAAGAGTATTTGGAGCCCTGCTTTGCTTGGTGCTCTAAAACTCACTTTGTCTGATTATTGGGGAATCCAGCACAGCCAAGAAGGAAGTGGTTTGTGCAAGACAATGGTCAGTTTTAGACAAGATGAGTTTGAGGTGGGGATGGCCAGTAGAGAGGCAGATGTATGCATGTGTCAGGGCTGGGACCCAAGGTGCGAGCTGCAGGTACAGGGTTATAAACACACATATGTAGGTTTCAAGATGGCACCATTGGCCTAAATATTTGCCTTCCTTTTCTTCAAAATGAACAAAGACAAACATAGTAAGGAAAACATCGATTTGAGTTTTAGAGAAGAGAACAAACACTGGGCCTAGATTCTTTAAGGACTCTGTAAAAGTTAGAGTACAGATGGTGCCAGCCATTATCAACCAGCCCATGAGCATCAAGGGGCTTTCGTGGGAAGAAGCAGTGATGTCCTCTCAGCTGAGTGCTAGTATCCCCAGGCTTAATGCAACAGGGCTAGGTGGGCTGTGGTATGGTTAGTGGGGTGGGGATGAGGGATATAAATCCAAGGGCCCTGGGAAATCTATCAGCACTGCCACCTTGAGTGGCAGACCCCCATCTTAGTCTGCCTGTGTTGCTATGAAGGCATATCCAAGGCAAGGTAATTTATAGAGGAAAGGTTTACTTGGCTCATGATTCTACTGGCTGGAAGACTGGGCAGCTTGTGGAAGCCTCAGGCTGCTTCCACTCCTGACAGAAAGCAAAGGGGAGTTGGTGTGTGCAGAGATCACATGGCAAGAGAGGAAGCAAGAGAGAGGGGAGGGAGGTGCCAGGCTCTTCTTAACAACCAGCCGTCATGGGAATGAAAAGAGTGAGATCTCACTCACTACTGCAAGAATGGCTCCAAGCCATTCATGAGGGATCCGCCACCGTGACCCAAACACCTCCCATGAGGCACCCCCTCCTTCAGCATGAGCTTTGGAGGGATCAAATATCCAAACCATAGCACCCTCAGTTCCTCAGACATGTGCTGAGGGAGCTCCCAGTAAAGTGGGGATATAATATATCCAGCTTCAATCAAGGTTGATTCTGATCACCAGAATCAACAGAATCTGCATTCACCAGATGCAGCTAAAAATAAAGATAAAAAAGTACGTAAATAAATGCTACTCCACCCAGCAGTAAACACCCGTAATGTATAGGGCCTCATCCTGCAAGCTTCCAGGGCAGAATCTGAAGGCCAGAGAGCTTAGGATCTAGGTACCTGAAAACAAATTTCAGTACTCCATTTAATATCAGGAATGTTTATCTATGCCTTTTTTCCAGTCTTGAAGTGGCTGCAAAAAACTTACTAGGCCAAGTAGTAAATCCCTGTGGCTTCTATCAGTAGCAGCTCTAAGGACCATTTGACATCCTTCATCCTATCCCCATGGCTCCCTGAATTGATTACAATTCTAGTAGTTTCCATGAGTCCAGGCTAGACTTTGGTTTCCATGTCGATGTTGCTTTCCATTCTGCCTGGGCTACTTTGCTTGGGTTTCTGTTTCATATGGCCACACTGCTCCTGGCTGAAACCCTGGATTACGTTAAAGTCCCCCCACCTTCTTCCCTGCATCCAGCCCAGTCTTCCTCCATCCATAGTTTATCTTTTTTTTTTTGAGACAGGGTCTTGCTCTGTTGCCCAGGCTGGAGTACAGCGGTGCAATCACGGCTCACTGCAGCCTTGACCTCCTGGGCTCAAGCAATCCTCCCATCTCAACTTCCCAAGTAGCTGGGACTACAGTGTATGCCAACATGCCTGGCTAATTTTTTTTTTTTTTTTTTACTATCTAGTAGAGATGAGGTCTCACTATGTTGCATAGTTGATCTCTTTAAAACAAAAATCTAATCTCATCATTACTCTACCTTCTGGATAAAGCCCAAACTCCTTACCTGCTTCAACTGCTTTTCCTCTTCTTCCTTTATGCTCTGCACCCTAGGTAGGCTGAACCACTCCATCTTTCTGAACATGCTTTCCCACCCTCCCAACCCTTCCAAAAGCAACTCTTTCTACCTCTTTATATGCCCTCTCCCCACCTTTTATCTAGCCAGTTAGTTCTTTTAGAAAACCAATAAAATAGACAAACTTCCAGAAAGCCTAATTAAGATGAAAAGGCAAAAACATTCACAAAGCTAGAAATGACATATGGAACAGCATGGAGAAAAGATGTGAAATCTCAAGAACACTGTGTATTATTGTATCCCAACATCTGTGAAAATCTTGATGAAATGGACTATTTCCACAGAAAATATGCATTACCAATATTTACTCAAGAAATAGAATGTCATGTTCCCGGATGGGAAGAACCAATGTTATAAAGATGTTGATCCCTCACAGTTCCTGCCGCGTGGATGGCAGCCTCCCTGGTAACCAAAAGCGATGGAGATTTGTTCCTATTTTTACATTCCTTTGGTAATTTTCTGTGGAATTTTGAAAGGGTTGTTAAATGTTTGTGCTTGATTGTGAATCATTTTATTGAAGGGAAAATCAATACAAGGGCATTTGAATGTTATTTTAAATTGTTTTCTCAAAGAACAAATGAAGTTATTAAACTTTGAAATGCATGGAGGCTTTATGAAACACAATTTCATTTAACAATGGATGTGATTTTCTGCCTGTGTTATTTTATTGAGTATGAATTTTATCATGTTTGCTTTCTTTACTTGGCATGGAGTCCCCATAAGAATATCTAGGGGTTTACTTGGAAAATCTACTGTGAAAAGACAGGAAGAGTGAGGGTGGATTTGGTTCTTTCCTCCTTTCCTCATGTCAGATGGCATAGCATCCATACTGATTATCTCAGCATCCCTTTTTTTAGAATTTATTCTCCTTCCCTCTTAACACCATATTTCTCTTAGATCTTTCCAACACCCTCGTTTGTGTCTTAAATTAGCTACATCTGTTACCATAGTTATGCCGTATCCAGCTTAACCGTTCCACACTCTTTCTTACCATACTGTGTGTGAGACTGCCTCTCTCTTATTTCGTAAAATATACCACTATTTTTCTTTATTCTTCTCCTGTCCCCAAACTTTTAGTTTTTAAGGCAACACTTGTTCATACTTAATGAATCAAATAGGACTGAAGGCCTTCTAATAAAAGGCAACAATCCCTGCCCAAATCCCGCCCCAAATCCCTTATCCACAGGCAAACCAATTTTAGCTGTGTTTTTTTGTTCTGCTGTAGATATCTCTGTATCTCAAAATAATATGCATGTACTGCTGTTTCTGAATGTATCAACTGTGATCGTTGTCTAGTGACTTTCTGCCATAAAAATTAAGGTTGAATCGGCCAGGCGTGGTGGCTTATGCCTGTAATCCCAGCACTTTGGGAGGCTGAGGCAGGTGGATCACTTGAGGTCAGGAATTCAAGATAAGCCTGACCAACAGGGTGAAACCCTGTCTCTACTAAAAGTACAAAATTAGCAAGGTGTGGTGGGGCATGCCTGTAACCTCAGCTGCTTGGGAGGCTGAGGCAGGAGAATCACTTGAACCTGAGAGGCGGAGTTTGCAATGAGCCAAGATTGCGCCGTTGCACTCCAGCCTGGGTAACAAGAGCTAAACTCTGTCACAGAAAAAAAAAAAAAAAAACCAACAACTCAAGGTTGAAGCTTACTTGCACCACACCTCCATTTCCTCACCTCTCTTCTGGCCGTCCGGCAACTCCAGACAATACATTCATTACAACCAGATTTCCCATTCCATTCACTGTTGATCATGTCACCTGACTCTCTACACCATAAATAAGGCTATTACCACCACATCTCCTTGCCCGCTCCCTCCTTCTCTAACTGTACATTTACTTTTGTACTATCAAAGTTGATAAAATATTCTGTTCCCTAGCCATGGTTGGTTTCTATGATTTGTCAATAAGATAATTAAAACAGCTGAAAACTCTTAAAAGTGTTCAGTGTCTGACTGGGTTGATATTGTTTACTGCATAATAAGCAGCGTGCTAGGATTTCATCTTTCTTAGGACTCTAGTGTCTCAATCCAGGGAGGAGTTCACATGAATTGTTATCTGGGGCCCCGTAAGTGACCCCCTGAGATGGGCTTTACTCTGGGGGCACCAATACTATCCTAGTATGGCTCTCTCTCCTGCAGTGTGTGCAGTTTCTCTAAGAAGACCCATCTAGTGATTGAAGCTAATAAATCCAGCAAGAACAGTTTATGCATGCTATTTTGAGATAAAGAGATAACTCAACTGAGTGACTGGCTGCGGACCGCTGTATGTTGGGGGAGGAGAAGGGGTGGGCAGGATCTGCTGCTCTTTATGGAGACCTGCAGTTTGCCCCTGTGTTCAGCCTCTTTTCTTTTCTCTTTCTTTCTTTCTTTTTTTTTTTTTCTGAGACGGAGTTTCACTCTTGTTGCCCAGGCTGGAGTACAACGGTGCAATCTCGGCTCACTGCAACCTCCGCCTCCCGGGTTCAAGCAATTCTACCTCAGTCTCCCAAGTAGCTGGGGTTACAGGCATGTGCCACCATGCCCAGCTAATTTTTGTATTTTTAATAGAGACAGAGTTTCACCATGTTGGCCAGGCTGGTCTCGAACTCCTGACCTCAGGTGATCCACCCACCTTGGCCTCCCAAAGTGCTGGGATTACAGGCATGAGCCACCGTGCCCAGCCCAGCCTCTTTTTCTCTTTTTCCTGCCCTCCACAGCACTTGCCATCTCAGAGTCCAGGACGTCTTTGGGGCTCTGCTAGACAACTTGGCTGCCTCCCTGCCTTAGTTACCTCTGCCTGAAATCTCAGGTGTGGTTTCTTTCATCCTCAAACATTAATCACCAGTCCCCCACTAGCTTTTTGTCCTCCAGAAATTTGTTGAAATCTCTCCTCTGGTTATGACCTGATTTACTTTGTCCTTGTGGGGTAATATATTTTTCTTTCCTTATTAGTATGGCCACAATTTATATTCAAAGTCTGGCGAACTTTGCTTTTCTTTGTTACAAAAATGCCTTCAAGTAGCTGCAGTCCTTATCCACTCAATTCCAGTATCTTCTCCCATCTAGAACGGTCCAGACAGATGAAAACGTTCTTCCTCCCTACTCAAAGATGATTGACTTTTAGTTTACAAACCATTCTAACAAGTTCAGTTATTTCTCCTCAAGAGACTCAGAAAACTAGAAGTGGCATTAGAAAGAACAGTTTGGCTAATAGTCTGAAAGGGATTAGGATAAAAATGAGGACTAAGAGAAGATGTAAACTTTCCTTAGGAACCTGGGTGCCAGTTACTTTCCAAGTGCTGTGGAAGGTTACTGGTCAGGGTCGCCAGTATATACTTGACTTAGACCTGGAAAGTAAGGAAGTAACTAAGTGAACTAACAGAGTAGATCCTCACAGAGGAAGGTGCTGCTGGCTTTTTTTCACCTGGGTGAGAAGGAGGGCTTTGTGGGTGCCAAGGCTCTTGTTCAGCAGTAAATAGGGAGTTACAATGCATACAACATTTCAGTTGCCATTATGTTTTCATCTCTTTGGAGAGTATTGCCTCATTTTTCAGTCTTAGCGATGATCATGAAGACAGTTTTTGGAATCCTGCTGTGTATCTTAACTGTTGAAGTTACAAGCTGTAAAGTTACAGTTGGAACCTGTACTTGCAGGTTCAAGCGATTCTCCTGCCTCAGCCTCCTGAGTAGCTGAGATTACAGGCACGCACCACCATACCCAGCTAATTTTTTGTATCTTTAGTAGAGACGAGGCTGGCCAGGCTGGTCTCGAACTCCTGACCTTGTGATCCACCCACCTCGGCCTCCCAAGGCCGATTACAGGCGTGAGTCACCACGCCCGGCTGTAAACATTTTTAAAAATAGATAAATTTGACCTGGATAGCAGCCCCACTGTTCATTTTTATGAGGAGAGGGAGGGAGGGCTAAATAAAAAATGTTTAAGAAAATGTGCATTTACATTTGCTGGAGGTGTACTGGATGATGTGTAGTTGGTCACAGTGGGAGGTAAGTGTGTGGTTCAACCCAGTTCATCAGTCAGTCAACAGGTGTTTACTGAACACCTTCTATGTGTGGTTACTGTGCAGTGCTGGGGATGCCACGAGCCAGGAGTTTACACTGTAGTGAGTAGAGACAGACACTAAGCATAAAAACAGTGTCAAGCATTGATACCTATTATGCAGAAGATAAACTCATTTTAACATGAGGGAGGAGGCTGCTTTTGCCAGAGTGGTCAGAGAGGCTCTTTTGGGAGGTAGCAGTGAGCTGTTTCAGGTGGGTTCGTGAGACTGGATCAGAAAATGAGCTAGTGCTGGCTGACTGCAGGTATTTTCATTATGCCATTTGAGGCCACATCCTTGGCTGAGAGTGGAGTGAAGAGGGAGTCAGGGAGATTTGAGATGAGAAGGTGGGAAAGAATCCTGTTGAAGAGTCTGTACTTTGAGGGAAGGGCAGGTTGCTTGGCAATGTTAAGAAATTTGAAAGGTGTAGAGGGTAATTTGAAGTGAATCCAGTCCGCAGAGTTTTGTGCAAGGGTCAATGGCTCAGATGCAGGCAGGGGCAAGGTCACATAGGGTTTAACTAAGGGTGGGGCTCTGTGAGGTAGAAACTGGTGGGTGAGAGGGCAGAGGAGTTAGAGGTGTTTTGCAAGGGAATGGTTACTTACACAGCTGGATGGTTTAATTTAAGCTACACTAGAAGATAGGGGAAAAGTAGAGTTTGGAGGTAGATAATTAAAAAGTGATTAGCAGGTATCAGAGATGTTGGAGAATTGCTAGGAGGTGTGGTGCCAGAGTAGGTGGGCTGGAAGGGGATGGTCAAAGAGCAGAATGTTGACATCCACACATTGAAGGTTGTGATCTTGGTGGCAGCAAGATCTAGGGTATAACCATGGGAGAGGGTGACTGAGGCTGGGGTGGAAGGAGAGATAAGTGGCATTGGAGGCCATGAAGATGTGATGGTGGGTGTCGGGTGGATGGCTGTGTAGATGTCAACATCAGCAGGAATGAGTAAGGAGAGTGGTGGAGGGGAAGATGGTTAGCCAGGAGCTGGAGTCCTTGGAGAATAGGGGAGTGGCTGGGAGAGCAGTAGAGAAGAGTCACAAGGAGGAGTGACAGGAAGTCAAGTTGGAAGACTGTGCTTCCAAGGTGATGGGGTTTTTGAAGGAGTGGAAATAGATGGAGGTGACTATAGGGCTCGAGGAGATGTGCACCCAGGCCCTAAGTACCTGGGGTGTGGAAGAGAGGGCTGTGGGGCAACAGTGTGCTGGGGGAGAGCCACACTTTAGCTTCTTGGTTTGTGGATCACAGAAGTGGGCTTTATGTAGCTGAATTTGGAAGTGCTGCGAAGAATTACGTGATTGTTCAATTCGATTGGTTTCCAAGCAGGAAGGAAGGTAACCAAGGAGGGATTATTGACTTTGGGCTTGTTCAAAACTCAATTAAAGGCAATTAACAGTACTTGGTGTTGTTTACCAAAGCGCATGTCTCAGGAGGGATCTCCTAGCAGTTCTTGTGAATTGTAAGAACTCCCTCCCTTGAGGCATCTTGTGTTTTCATGTCATTAATTCCTGCCTCACCCTTCAGCCATAAATCTCATGGAGGGGACAGAAGGCTTCTGTCCTTTTGTGTCATCATCTTGCTGTGGCTCTATGATGACTCCCTTGTCTAGCCTTGTTCTGCTGACGGTGACCTTTAATGTAATAAAATGCTTACAGGAATAATGAGAATTGATGGGGAAGACGCACTTTCTTGTGATTTATGCCTCTATGCATTAGAATATGAGGACATGTTGGAAGAACGAAGCACATTGTGGGAGAGTGTAGGGTTTTTCAAATGCATGGCCGAAAATCTCAAAAAAGCATCCTGTGCTACCTGGCAATTCTAAGGCATTTACTTTCCCACTTTCCGCAGTGACGAATTCACTCTTCTTTTCTCCAAATTTCCTTTCCTCTCCACCCCACCTACCTTTCTGGGTGCCTCCAACTTCATTGAGAAACACAAACAGTGAGCCCGGAGCTCTCCCGTCTTCTCACTCCCCAGCCCCCAACACACATCCCTGACATGCTGCTCTGGGTTGAGTGGCCCCTGCTTCTATCAGAGGCCATCTTTCCTTCTGGGCTCTGGGACCTTTTCCCTCTCGCCATCTCAAAAACACCACCATAGCAATTGGCCTTTCTCTTTTCTGCATCATCAGCCTCTTTCTTCTCTCCTCCCTCCTCCCATTTCTCCCTTTATGTTCTCCTTGAAAGGGTTGCCTTTGCTCCATATCTCTTCCTGTTCCCCACTGTTTATACCTGTCCTCTTATGGCACTGAGGCTATTCTTGTCAAAGTCATTGAAGATGACCTCCATATTGCCAAATCTCATGGCCTCTTCTCTGTTCTTATCTTACTTGACATGTCAGCAGCATTCAACACAGTTGACCACTTCTTGAAACATTTGAATTATCTGGCCTGGAATACTGCCCTTTCCTGGTTTTCTCTTGCCTCACTGGCTATTCCTCCTTTTCTTCTGTGCAGTTCCTTTTCCTCCACCAGAACTCTAAGTGTGAGAGAGCTTTGCCCTGCGCCACTTTGTCTTCCTTATACACTCTCTCTGGTGAGCTCTTTCGGGCCTTGGCTTTAGACTTCATTTATGTGCTAATGAATCCAAAGTCCCTATCTCCCCAGAACTCTAATTCATTGCTTCTGGAACTTTACTGTGCACACTGATCACCTGGGAATCCTGTTAAAATGTAGATTCCAGTCTCATTTGTCTGGAGTGGGGCCTGAGACTTTGCATTTCCAATAGGCTCCCAGCAATGCTGATGGTGCTGGTCTCCAGATCTTACTTTGGGTAGTGAGGCTGAAAACCTGTATACCTAACTGCTCCCCTGACATTCCTACATACATGTCTTACAGGCATCTCAGACCAAACCTCAATGACCCTGTTAGAGCTCTTCATTTCTTTACTCAAATCCGTTTCTCTCTGCATTTTTCTTATGTCATCATCCCAGTTGCACAAGCCAAAGATTTTGGAGTTGTCTTTGGTTTCTCTTTCCTTCACTTTTTCATTCATTCTATCAGCAAATTCTGTTGGCTCAATCCTCCAAAACATATCCCAAATCTTTCTACTTGGCTCCATTATAATACTAGTAGCTGATATTTATCCAGTACTTCCTACATATCAGGCTGTGTTAATGACATATATTTATATTTATAAATATTTAAAGTCTAATCATCACAATAACCCTGTGAGGTAGATGGTAGTATTATTCTCATTTCTTGGATAAGAAAAGTGGACACATAAAAGGCAATAAATAATTATTTGTGAATTGAATACATGAATATACTTTATAACTTATAACTAGGTAACCCTACATAGACCTGCAGTTTATGACCTAAAAAACCCCAATTTATTCTCTTGGTTATTTTTCTCCCTTGTTGTAAATATAATACTCAATAATGCTATTGATATGCTTAGAGAATTAGGGTTTCTGTGTCCTTGTTAGGCACCAATGACATTGCAAATGTCCATTGGCAAATGTCCAAAGGGTGTGTATGTTACAGAATTTGTAGCGTCTTTGGCTTTAAACCATTTTTGACAAAGGCTATATGCATTTAAGGTACTAAAAATGTTTATGGCTGATAATTACAATGTCATGATGTGCCTTGCTAAGACATTGTGTCTTGTGGGTCCTTGTGAAAAGCGGGGACTCTTATATTTCCCATCATATCTTCGCATTTTCTGGAACTGGTGAGATATCTTGAGAGAATGACTTCAAGCTCCAAGATGTGTTCCTTTTCATAAGTTTCCTTTGTCTTGATTGATTTTGAGAATATTGTGCTCTGTGCTGGTTATCACAGTTACAGTGTATGATGATAAATGATTGGTGCTCTGGATAAAACAACCTAAATAGTCAAGTAGATGGAAACAAGCTCATATGACCAAAGTCTAAAAGAATCTAGTTGTTTAGATTGGAGAAGAGCAGTTAAGCAACTACTTTGTTACGACATTTATTGTAAAGGAAATCTTTAGTAAGCTTGTTCATAAAGTAAAGACATCTTTTGTAATGTGAATAATTAACCTAGTTTTAGGAGTGTAAGTTTCTTTTAAGAATGGGAAAGGGAGATAAATTCATTTTTGTCCTAGTAATTTCTATCACAGCCCTCCAAAAGAATCTTCTCTTTTAGGACTTTTAAGACGCTAAGGCAAACATAACACCAAACATAACACTGCATTCCTTTTTCTAGTTTAGTTCAAACAGACATCCTAAGAAGTAAGATTTTTCTATATAAGTGAACTCAGAAAAGCTAACAAGGTACCCTAAGTGTTAGTACAGGCGTGCTGCTCCGACCTCATCTCATCCAGCCCTGCCTGTCTTTAGGTTTCTGAGTAACAAGCGTCAACTGTTATACATCTGAAGCATTCCCACTGGAATTCCAGGGTGTCAAAGTGGAAGAGATCAAACAGATCTTCCAGTCTAAGCTCTTCATTATAGAAATCAGACACATGAAGCTGAGAAAAGATAAGGCACTGATCCAAAGTGAGGCAGATAATTAATGGCAAATTCAAGGTTCCTGAAAAGTTTTTCTTTAGGGCATTTCTATTCAAATGTCAGCATCTCCTCCCATTTTTAATGTCAGAGTTTTCAAGATGCTATTTGATTTCAAGGAAAAGTGACAGGAAGAATGTCAATTTTTTATAAGAATGTAAAATATGGTAGAGGAGCTGGGGGTGCAGGGAGGCAGTTTCTCTACATGGCCAGGTCTCAGTGTTGACCCTTAATTCTCATCCCTAGACACAGGAAAACAGAGTAATTTAGACATGGTTATAATGCTATAGAGTATATTAGTTTTCCAGGGCTGCCTTTACAAAGTACCACAAATGGAGATGGCTTGACATAACAGAAATGTATTCTCTCTCAATTCTGAAGGCTAGAGGTCTGAAATCAAACTGCTGACAAGGCCGTGCTCCCTCTGAAGGCTCTAAGGTACTCCTTCCCTGTTTCTTCCTACTTTTGGATGGTGGCAGTAATTCTTGGCATTCCTTGGCTTGCAGCTACATCAATCCAGTCTCTGCCTCTGCCATCACATGGTCTTTCCTCTGTGTGTGTGTCTTCTCTATGACTTTGATGACTAAATCTTCCCATTCCTTATAAGGATGCTGACCGTTGGATTTAGGACCTACCCTAATCCACTATGACTTCATCTTCACTTGATTGCATCTGCAAAGATCCTGTTTCTAAATAAAGACAAATTCACAGGTTTCAGGTGGATATGAATTGTTGGGAGACACTTTGGGGACATGAATTTTGGGAGACTTTTCTGTTTCAACATTTGCTAAGAATCTATGTTTGTACCTCTTGGAAAGGCATGATGTTTCCCTGGTTGAGAGAAAGAAAAAGAAAGAGCAAGCATGAGCATGTGCACACCTGGAGCATTGTTTCCTAAGATATATTTGGTGCGACATTATTCCCAAGAGATGTAACATGAAATAAAAGTGTCCATGGCCAATAGAATTTGGAAGACACTGTACTCTGCCCCCCTCTCAAGAGCATCATCAGGCACCTACGATATAAAAGGCTCAGAAAGGTCCTGTAACAAGGATCTGTGTTTACCCTACTGATCCCCAAACTGATTGGACAGGAAAATCTTTTGTCTGTGTAACACTCTATATTGGGTAAGAATTGCCTCCAGCTGCATGAAGCAGAAATCTAGCCATAGTGGCTTAGCCAAATAGGGACTTATTTCCATTCCCTAGAAAGTCCAGAGGTTGGCAACCCGGGGCTGGTGCAGCGACTCCTTATGGCACCAACAGGCCAGGCTCCTGTCAGTCTGCTCTGCCATGCTTAGCAGGTGGTATTTTTTATCCTGAAAGTTTGCAGCTACTCCGTTTCCAGCCTTTTAACTACCTTCTAGACAGGGAGAAGGAGGAGGAAGAGGTGAGGGAAAAGGATAGTATTTCCATCAGGAAATTAGACTTTCTTAGAAATTCCCAGAAGATTTCTGCTAACACATTATTGACCAAGACTGTATCAAATGGTTGCTTCTAGCTTCAGGGAAGACTGGGAAATGCTTTTTTTTTTTTTTTTTTTTTTCTTTTTTTTTTCTTTTAGCTGGCCATATTTTTCCCTGATAGGGAGGAAGAAGGGGAGGTGAATATTGCCTAGCTAGCAGTGACTGCCACACATATAACTTCCCCTGGCATTAGTGACCAGAAAGTTGCCCTTGTTAAACATTTGTCCTAACTGTCCTTCACAAGAGAGTGCTTCCTATGCAATTCTAGGTTTTTAGCATTAGCCTCTGATGTGGTTTGGCTTTGTGTCCCCACCCAAATCTCATCTTGAATTATAATCTGCTATTCCCCATGTGTCATGGGAGGGATCCCATGGGAGGTAATTGAATCATGGAGGTGGTTTCCCCCATGCTATTCTCCTGACAGTGAGTGAATTCTCATGAGATCTAATGGTTTTATAAGCATCTGGCATTTCCCCTGCTGGCTCTCATTCTCTCTCCTGCTGCCTTGTGAAGAGGTGTCTTCTGCCATGATTGTAAGTTTCCTGAGGCCTCACCACCCATTTAGAACTGTGAGTCGGTTAAATCTCTTATCTCTAGAAATTACCCAGTCTCAGGTATTCCTTCATAGCAACATGAGAACGGACTACTGCAGCCTCCAAGTTTGATCCTGCCAAACAGGATCTGTACTGAGTTAGTTCAGTACAGCTCAAGCAGTTTAAGTGTGCCCATACTCATATAGCTCAGTGCTGCACTAAGTGCCTTTTACATTATTTAATGGCTTGAACTGTGTTGCACTCCTAAGCTAATTTCATTTTCTTGAATGTGCTATAATGGCATTTGGGACTTACCT
Source organism: Rhinopithecus bieti (assembly GCF_001698545.2). Taxonomy (NCBI): domain Eukaryota; kingdom Metazoa; phylum Chordata; class Mammalia; order Primates; family Cercopithecidae; genus Rhinopithecus; species Rhinopithecus bieti. Next base: position 409,409 of record NW_016832657.1, on the reverse strand, counting down.
CTCTACAAACCTCCAAAATCCTTTGGACATATAGCTGCCACGTTTAAAGTAATATACTTGAAATGCATTGTAGAAGCAATGCTTTCTTCTGGCCAGCATTTTAAGTGGTGAAAAGACAGAAGCTTTCACCTTCTCAAAGACAATGGATGCTATAGAGTGGCTCAGAGGAACTTGTCAGTGGCAGGGGTTTTCAATGATCACTTCTGTGGTCACACATTCTAATCACCAGGGGAGCCAAAGAGAAAGCCTCCATTCCCAGGTAGGAAGTGCTCTGCTTTGGATCCGGATAAAATGGACCTGCTATGAGGAGCCTATTGTGGCAGGAGAAGCCATAAAGATCTTTGTCTTTTAGTTCTCCTTGTTTTACCTGAAGTGGTCAGAGAGGCCACACAAGACCGGAGGGAAGGAGTCTAGTTACTTCAGCATAACTCAGCTTACTTTGATGAATAATAATGTCAATTATAGCTATACAGAGACACAGAATAGATTCCAAAAAAGGATTCCTTTTTTATCAGTGTTTGAATATGTGACATTCTAATTTTACCTCTAAATACTTGGAGTGAGGAGGAGGGCACAACCCATATGATAAGGCAATCATGTCTTCAAACTTAAGAACAGAAATTTTCTTCACAAGTGAGGGCATGGTGTCCCAGGAGAAAAAGTATATGGAAGTTGTGCCATCTCCATACCCTGCTGTGACCACAGACTCTTTTTTTGGTTCTGGGTGCAAAGATTTAAAAAACATTTGTTTTTTCTATCAGCACTGATATGTCAAGATTAAAAAAAAAAAAACATTAAAAATGTATGCCGTTATAAATTTTCAAAGAAGTGCAGGTCACATAAAGCCTCATATCCAAAGGTGGCAGCTGAAAAGAGCAAATGCCTTTGTACCACTTTGATTGTTGACCTACTATACAAAAAACAATTGAATTTCAAATTATAATCCCATTGAGTGCAAAGGAAACAGTTTATTTTCAAATTTCCACTGAGTAATGTTTCAGAAAGATCAATCTGAGATTATAAGTGACTCCCAAGCCACTGGCCCATAAAGAGAAACTGTCCCTGGACACAAAATGTGTGCAGAAGATGTAAAGAAAAGGGTAATGTAGCAGAAGACAGGATGGGTTTCTCTTGCCTGAGTGACTATGCTGTGGCATGATGGGAAAGCATTACGTGTAATGGGTGAACACATAGCATGATAGGAAGGCACATAGTATGATGGGAGAGCATGTGGCATGATGGGAGAACACATGGTATGATGGGAGAGCATGTGGCATGATGGGAGAACACTTATCATACAACTCTGGATTGTAATCTTGAGGTTCAGCTTTCTTGTTTAAATCCATGTTGGACTCTTAGGCTGGGCGCAGTGGCTCATGCCTGTAATCCCATCACTTTGGGAGGCCGAGGCAGGTGGATCACGAGGTCAGGAGATCGAGACTATCCTGGCTAACATGGGGAAACCGTCTCTACTAAAATATACAAAAAAAATTAGCCAGGTGTGGTGGTGGGCGCCTGTAGTCCCAGCTACTCAGGAGGCTGAGGCAGGAGAATGGCATGGACTCGGGAAGCGGAGCTTATACAGTGAGTCAAGATTGGCGCCACTGCACTCCAGCCTGGGCAACAGAGCGAGACTCCATCTCAAAAAAAAAAAAAAAAAAAAAAAAAAATCCATATTGGACTCTTAGCTCCTGGAGTGCAGGGACCATTTGCTAAATCTTTGCTGTGTCTCAGCACTTAGCCCAGTTTTCAAAAACTGTGAGAAGAGTAGACATTTGGAGAACAATGATGCTTAAGTAAGTCTTTCCAAAAACATTTGTCCCATCAAAAACATTTGGCTCAGATGCTAGCCTGGCAGGCCCAGGCTGTGGGTCAGTGGTGGGAAGACCAGGCATGGGGGCTGTTGCTATCTTGCTAGAGTGTGGAGGAGACTTGAATTCTGAGGAGGCAGAAAAATCCCAGAGGCCAGTGGACTCAGTGAGTATCCTAGGGCTACACAGCTGACAAACTAATAAATACAAACTTGACTCCAGGTGTTTTCCCTCCCAGCCCAGTGTCTTCCCATCCTACCCTATTGGGGAAGTGGTAGAGTCAGACTCTGTGAGTTAGAATCCTAATTGCCCCCAATTACTAGCAATGGGAACTTGCACATGTCTACTCACCTCTCCTACTGTTTCCTCATCTTGGTGGTACCTACTTCATTAAGGTTATTGTGGGGACTAAAGGGTTAATGCTTGGAGTTAGTGCCTGGTCCCATGAATGTTCCATAAGTATTAGCAGCTGCAAGCTGTACTACTGCTGATGCTTTTAATGTTTTCATTTTCTTTAAAGCTCCAAAAAGAAAAGGAAGCTGAGTAGTATGCTAGGTACTGTAATCAAAGAGAACTATTCGAGAGAGTTTTATCATGGTAAATAATTCCACCCCCCACTGATGAGCGCCCTCAGAGCTCATAGGAGAGGCCTATTAATTCTGCTCCAGAGATCAGAGAAAATCTCACAAAGGGGTTGACATTTGAGCTGGGCCTTACAAAGCAAGTTGGAATATTCTTGCTTGGTTCGATTCCTTCTTGGAAGAATCCCTTTAATCACAAAAGCTATTTTATTTATTGGGTGCTATTATACAAGTTATTATCACGACAGTCTCACTAGCTCATTATTGAGTTCTGAAAAAGGGATATCTATTATTTACAACTTTTCCCCATCATTTACATAACGTGTAGGTTTTAAAAATAGATTTGTTTCACAGTGAATTTAGATAAAAACAGTCCTTATTTTAACAATAACTCACATTGAGTGATATTTATGTAATATACACAGTTAATCTGTTTCTCTAACTATTGGCTACAGGGGTTGGACTCAATTTATCTCCTCTCTGCAGGGTCTTTTGTTGTCCTTGGATACCACCTCACATATGTCCCTGAATATATAAACTGATTAATCATAAAGATGGTGACATTCCTTGGAGTAATTGGATATTATATTAAAAAGCATCTGCTGCGCTTTCTCAAGAAAGAGTGTCAAGCAATCTACTGTTTCCAGCTGCTCTCCTGGGAGGGTTTTTGGTAAGGCTGTAGTCTGGCTTTGGATGGAGATCTCCTGCCCCTCCCGCTCTCCAGCACATGCCATTTTTCTGTTTTGTGTGGGGATGTTAGAAACACTGTGAACTTCAGAGAGGTAGCCTGCGTCTCAGGAGGAGACCAACCCTTTCACATCTAAGTACAACGTTCACACTCTGAAGGCCTCCTCTCACATCTTAACTTGTTCCATCTCCTCTGATTCTGTACTTTGTGGCACTGTCCAGAAAGGAGTGTGGGCATAAGAAACAAAACCGACAACAACCCTGCAGCAAGAATGGGGTTGGGGCACTTCAATAGCTAACTTTGAAATCTTAAGTTTAGTTCCATTCACTGATCCAATGCTCGAAAGAAGACAACTAGAGGTACATTCAGGTCACCACCAAGTCCTGTGTTTTGTTTTGTTTTTGTCTCCTAAGCATCCCAAGCCTATCCACTGTTCTCCAGCTCCCCCAGGCCCTGAGTTCAAGCCCCGTCTTCCCCACCTGAACATCTGCTGCTGCCTCTAACTGACCCCCACACTCCCACTAGTGACCCATCCCCTATTCTATTTTTCAGTGTGAGCATTCAATATGCAAATGGGTCCTTGCTATCCTCCAATTTAAAGCCCATTAATGCTTCCCATTATTCTTAGAAAAAAGGCAGAATTCCTCTGTGCTCGAATCTTATAGACCTTACCTTTTGCCACTCAGCTTCAGCCACAATGGACTTCTTTCTGCTCCTTCAACTCATCAAGTGCTGTCCAGCCTTCAAGCCTTAGCATTAGCTGTTCCCTGCACTAGCAATGCCCTTTCATGTCATTTATATCTCAACCTTCCACCTCTTCAGAAGGCATTTTCCCTTTTTCTCCCTGTCCCAGTATGTCTATATGTATTGTACATACATACAGCTATATAAACACACACACAATTTAGTTCAGAACCATTTGAATAAAGTACAGATATAATGCTATAATAAATACTTCAATGTGTGTTTCCTGAAAACAAAGACATTCTGTTACATAATAACCCAATACAATTTTTGGTAATTGTAAACTAGACAATTAACATCAACAAACCTTTCATAAACCAGGCCATTAACATTGATACAATCCTATTATCTAATCTATAGGGTTTATTCAAATTTTGCCAATTCCGATTATTTCCATGGTGGTTACCAAATGGTGAATATGTTGCCCTATTTTAATTCTCTTCATAGTTCTTATTACTCTGAGTTTTAAGAGTGTGGGATGTATTATCCGTTTAGGATGTAAACACTAAAAATAAGCTCCTTACCTGGCCTGTTTACTACTGTATCTCCCCTGGCACCAGGAACAGTGTCTGACACATAGAAGGTAAATATTTGATTGATGAACGAATGAGTAAATGGCTGACTGGATGGCTATGACCTAGCATGATTTGGCTGCCATGTGTCATCCCTGCTGCCCCCTCTAGGCTTTTCAGCTCTGCTCTGGCCACACTAGCCTTCCTTTAATTCCTCATGCTCTCTATGCTCTGATCTACCACAGGACCTTTGTACATGCTATAGTACTCTGGCCTGGAACACTTTTTTCTTCCTATTTCATTGTTGACTCTTGTTTTTCCTTACAAGACTTGATGACTTTAAATATGGTATAGCCACAGCTTCCAGGAAGCCTCGACTCTGGGTTTTTCAAACCAAATTTATTTTAAAATAGACCTGGCAAGTATCTCAGAATTTTACAAACTTCTTTGAAATGTTATACACTTGTTGAGAAGAAAGAAGCATTTTCTTCTCTTCTTCTACCAGTGTTAAGTATTTTGAAGCAGATATTGTCCCTTGTAAATTACCTAACTGATTGTAACATATAAAGCAGCCTGGAGAGAGGAGACGGCCGTAAGATGCCGCCTCTTCCTCTGTGAAATGCTGAACTTTTCCTTTAGACCAGAGGTGCCTTATGCTCACATTTCTTTCATGGTATTCCAGCTCCCAGAGAAGTGGAGTAAAAATACGACCAAATTATATTTTGCACATGTCCTTTTATGAGTCATATGCTACTGTATGTATTATCCAATTACACAGGCAGGGAAGCATAGTACTGTGTGGGGTGATACATGGAGGGCCACACCCTATTCCTCATGTCCACTAAGGAGATGTTCGAGGATAATTTTGACTCCAGTCAATACTGAGTGTACTGACAGGCTATGGACTCTGACCCATCTGTCATAAGATGTGACTTTGCTGTGATAATGTTGACCTCCTTAGCTAATTCATTAAATACAGTCTTGGATTCTTGAGTGGACTGTGCTATCCAACAGCAGTACTAATATTTTCGAAGCAAGAGTCTCACTTAACACATCTATAACGTAGGATCGATAGGATAGGATTTAATAAGATTTTCAAAGAGAGTGTATGTTTTTCTCTCATGGACAAAGTTAAACTTACTTTGGCAAAATTAAATAATATCACATAACTTTAAAAAAAAAAACCATTAAGATGTATGTAAGTATAGCCAGGGACCTCATTTGTAGGCTCCCTAGGTGCTGTTCAAATGATGTTCTATGGCAGGGAATACAGAAGTCTTTTGCCAGATTTATACATACAGAGCACATCAAGGACTTGAGTGGATTGTACTGCCCTAAAAGGTCACCCCCAAAGATAGATAATGGCTACTGTACTTTGTTTTCTTTGCGGCATTCCTCTTATTTCATTCACTGTTGTTCTATAGGCAACAAGAGTTGAAGAATCAATAGGTGCCAGTTGAGCCTGACTTGATGTTTCACCTTGAGCTTCATCACTTTGATTGCAGACATCGTCATATTTTCTTTTAAAGTTCCCTCTCTTCAACCAGCAGTCCATTTCTTTTTTTAAAGGAAATGATTTCACTTCATCTAAAATAAATAATATGTTTAAATATTAAAATTTAGCTAAGAACACCTACAACTTAGTTCTGCCTTGTCAAGAGCTGATTCCAAGCAGCTATCGCTGAGCTGTTTCTGGTGTGTCACTGGGCCCAGTGAATATTTTCTCTGGTGATGTACTTGATTATACATTTTCATGTGAGCAGACATAAATGGGATTTACTCTCTGAAAAATAACTAACACTTTCTTAACTAAAAACATGTTTTGGGTAGTTCTTAAATCCGCACAGGCAGGGAAGCTTTATTCTGAAGTCAGGGAAAAGAAGAATTAGCACAAGGTATTGGTAGTCTCAGATGTATTTGAATGAGGGATATTAAAGGTGTAGTGGAGAATGGTCTTTTAAATAGTTAAAACAGATTGGATCAAATGCTTGGAGAACCCCTGATGTACCTCTTGGAAACTTCCAGGTTCTTGGAACACAGTTTGAAAACTTCCAATCCAGTCCAATATCTTCATTTTATTGTTGATTAGATAAATGTCAAAATTGGTTACTGGATTTGCCTGGGAGCCCACAGCCGGGTGGGATGTGTAGCCGGGGGAGCTGGTATTATGACCAAAGCTGCAATCACAAGAGGCCAAGCTATACCGCAGTACCAAGACACCATATGATTTCAGTGGCTGAACACAACAGAAATTTATCTCTTGCTCCTGTTGCATGTCCATTGAGTTTCAGTGTGTGTGTGTGGGTCCTGTCCCATGTCTTCCTTACTCAGAGATTTAGCTGATGGAGTTGTCATCATCTGGAAATTGCTGGTGACTGCAGCAGGAGGAAGGCTTTAACATGCTTCTTCCCAAAAGAACGGGTGTTCATATTTTATTGACTAGAAAAAGACATATGGGAATGCTGACCTGGAATATGGTGGGGAAATGTCATCTTCCCCTGTACGCCAAAGTAGAGAGGAAACACATACTGGTGAACAATAGCATCCATCACACTTAAAAGCTTGACTCCCAAAGGAGCTGCCCTCTTTGTTAATACATTTGCCCTCACTGTCCTTTCTCCTTTATTCTCCCAAAGCACCACTAACACAAAGCTCTTCTGCACCTCAGACTCTTAATCAAAGGAGTGGGCATATCAGAAGGTAATTATAGTGTAAGACTATAAACAACTTTTAAATTCAGTGTCAGATGTCAGTGATTCTCAAAATTTATTGATCATTTACCATTACAGGGAGTTTCTCACTGGCTGTTTCTTTCTATGAGCCACTGTTCTTTACTGTATTCTTGTCTTGATGCTCCTGACTCTCTTTCCGTCTCCCATTATTTTCCCACTGCTGATTTTTGGCAACTTTCTCTGCAGGGCAATTTATCTTTTTTTTTTTTTTTTTTTTTTTTTTTTTTTTTTATCATCCTCTCCCACATCAAGATTTGTGAAATTTGACAAAGGAGGCAGGAACTCACTTTTCACATTTTAAAGGACCCTTCAAAAAATTTCTTAGACCAAGGCCAGGTGCAGTGGCTCACACCTATAATCCCAGCACTCTGGGAGGCCGAGGTGGGTGGATCACTTGAGGCCAGGAGTTTGAGACCAGCCTGGCCAACATGGTGAAACCCCGTCTCTACTGAAAATACAAAGATTAGCCAGGCATAGTGGCACACGCCTGTACTCCCAGCTACTTAGGAGGTTGAGGTGGGAGAATCACTTGAACCCAGGAGGCAGAGGTTGCAGTGAGCTGTGATTGTGCCAGTGTACTCCAGCCTGGGCAACAGAGTGAGACCCTGTCTCAATAAAATAAATAAATAAAATAAAATAAAAAATTTCTTAGACAAAAAAAAAAAAAGCAAGCAAACAAAAAAAAATCCCACAAAAAACAAGACAACAAAAACTCTGCCATCTCCCTGAGGATAAATGATGCTTCTCCTAGAATGAAGAAATTGTTAGCTGAGGTGTTTTGTTTTTAACTAGCATTTTACTCTGTTCTGCATACTTGCAGTGAAATTGCTTACTGTAATGTAATTTTTGCCACCCAAATCTATTAGGTTTCTGAGTTTGTATTGTGAGATTGTGGATAGTGAGGAGGGATACCTTTAAGTCTAATTAGTCAACTGATTCAGGTTTCTGGTATTCTCCTATCCTCTTTTTTAAGCATCTTTGTCACGGACTGAAAAGCATATTAAGGTAATCCATTATTATTATGATCCTGTTATTTTCTTACTGATTCTCAACAGTTTTTGCTTTACATATATAGTCCAGTGCTATGTTATTTAGTGCATAATAGTTCAATATGATCGTTTCATTATGGGATTTACTTTTTTCAAATATAAAAATATTTTGAATCATTTAGAGCTTTTAACCTTGACTTTTACTGTCTCTGATATAAATATCATAAGCCATAGTTTATTTACTTTTTTCCGGGGCATATTTATTGAGCTAATGATTTTATTATTTATTTATTTTAGTTTTTTGATTTTTTAACTTTTATTTTCGGTTCAGGGGTACATGTGCAGGTTCGCGACATAGGTAAAGTTGTTTCATGGAGATTTATTGTGCAGATTATTCCACCACCCAGGTACTAGACCTAGTATGCAATAGTTATTTTTTCTGATCTCTCCCTTCTCCCACTGTCCACCCTCAAGTAGGCCCCAGTGTTTGTTGTTCCTTTCTTTGTGTCTATGTGTTCTCATCATTTAGCTCCTACTTATTAGTGAGAACATGCAGTATTTGGTTTTCTGTTCCTGTGTTAGTTTGCTAAGGATAATGGCCTCCAGCTTCATCCATGTCCCTGTGAAGGACGTGAGCTCATTCTTTTTCATGGCTACATAGTATTCCATGGTGTATATATGCCACATTTTCTTTGTCCAATCTGCCATTGATGGGGATTTAGGTCTTTGCTATTGTGAAAAGTGCTGCAATGAACATATGTGTGCATGTGTCTTTATGGTAGAATGATTTATGTTCCTTTGGGTACATACCAGTAATGAGATTGCTGGGTCAAATGGTAGTTCTGCTTTTAGCTCTTTGAGGAATCACCACACTGCTTTCCACAATGGTTGGACAAATTTACACTTCCACCAACACTGTATAAGTGTTTTCTTTTTTCTGCAACCTTGCCAGTATCTGTAATTTTTTGACTTTTTAATAATAACCATTCTGACCTGGTGTGAGATGGTATCTCATTGTGGTTTTGATTTGCATCTCTCTAATGATCCGTAATATTGAGCTTTTTTTCATATGCTTATTGGCCACATGTATGTTTTCTTTTTAAAAGTGTCTTCATGTTCTTTGCTCACCTTTTAATGGTTTTTTTTTTCTTGTAAATTTGTTTAAGTTTCTTATAGATGCTGGATATTAGACCTTTGTCAGATACACTGTTTGCAAATATTTCTGCCCATTCTGTAGGTTGTCTGTTTACTCTCCTAACAGTTTCTTTGGTTGTGCAGAAGCTCGTAAGTTTAATTAGATCCCATTTGTCAATTTTTGCTTTTGTTGCAATTGCTCTTGGTGCCTTTGTCATGAAATCTTTGCCCATTCCTATGTCGAGCATGGTATTACCTAGGTCGTCTTCCAGCGTTTTTTTTAAATAGTTTTGGGTTTTACATTTAAGTCTTTAATGCATCTTGAGTTGATTTTTGTATATGGCGTAAGGAAGGGGTCCAGTTTCAATCTTCTGCTTATGGCTCAGCTAATTATTTTAAGTAATATGTTATGACTTCATCATAGATATATCTCTTTACAAGTAGCCTAGAGGTGAATTTTGTCTGACTCCCACACCCATCCTGTCACAGGCACTTTTTATGTGTCTCTCCAAATCTCTGGCTGCAGTACAGCATTGGAATCCACATCTGTCCCTGGCCATGTTGCACGACCAGCACTGCGGTCCTGGTATAGATTAAGCATGAGGCAATACGTGTGTGAAATGGCTCTGGCCTCTCAAGGAGTAGCTTCCATATCACAGTGGGAAGGTTGCTCAGTTTTCTGTTGGGTACAGACCCTGAGCTAGCAGGCAGGCAATGAGGGTGGAATAAAGCTTTATTATCTTTCAGCTGATTAGCTTTCTCTCCTCCAAGTAGCAAAGACAAGTGCCTATATCAATCCCTCTTCATGCTTCTCTTTTCAGTCTCATTGGTCTCGATGAGTACATGATCATCCATCATTCTGGTCCTAGGCTAATTGTCAGTTTTCATTTTTGTAGTTCTTATGGATTATGATCTAATTTTGTGTGTGAACTGACACTAGTTTTTAGTGAAAGGCGAGGTTGACTCACGGATCACTAACCAGACAGCATCCTAAACAGGAATCTCTTAGGATATTTGTAATCATTTGAACATTCTGTTCTTCCCTTATTGGATTTTTGTTTTGTTTATAGATATATCTCCCAAGTAGTGTTTAATTTATTTTAAAAATTAAACAGCTGCAGAAACAACAGGAGACCTCATAGTGTACTGGGCTTTGGAATCAGATGAACCCAGATCCAGGGTTCAGCTCTGCCACTTGTTGGCTATATGCTCCTGAGCAAGTTGCTGAAACTCACTGGGTCTCAGTTTGCTTTTCTATAAAAGGGGGATAGTAATTTCCACTCTAAAGAGTGGTAGTGAAGATCAGAGGCAGGCTGTAGTGTTTTACCCAGGACTTGCACTCCTTTGGGCTCATGTGAATGTGAGAAGCTGAATCACAATCAGAAGAATTTTTCGGGAGATAGAATCAGGACAGGGGGACTTGGATGAATTGAATGTTTCAAAACGGTATCAAGCCTTTTATAATAGATGCTCCCTCCTTCTCTCCTGGACTAATGATTCTGCTTACCTCCAAGCTCATATTATTTGAGCATTCATTCAACTTAAAAAAAAAAAAAAAAACACAGCAACACAGTGGAGAGAAATAGATTCACATTATGTCCAATACAGTATGAGGAAAAATAGATTTCTCTTCAGAAACCATTACTAAGATTTTCTGAACTAGGCAGCTTCTTGAAAAGTATATGAAAAGTTCTAGAAGTTATATAGTAAGCTAAATCACTTATCTCAGCACATAGCACTGTGTCCTGTGTCATGTCTTACATGGTTTAGAAATTTCAACTGAATGTTGTTGCAGACTTCAGAGGACTCTCATGCTTATACCATGAAACCTGGAGGGTCAGTTTGCAAAAATACTTAAAAATTCTAAGTCAGTACAGGTGAGGAGCTATCATAAGTCTTCTGTCTACTCAATAGGAACAGAACCAGTTTAAATGTCACCACCATGTGAGGAGTCATATCCAGAAATCCAAGTTAACCGGTGCTGTGTTTCTCCTTTATGCTGATGACATTTTAACACTACTTGATGATTAGGACTCCAGGCATCTGCCCGGCTGGCTTAGCCCTTAATCCAGTGCCAATCCAACTAGTACCTCTTCGACTCTCTCCTTTATGCCATCATACCTGTCCAATTCTCCTTTGTGACATAGTCTTTATGTGATGGGAGACAAATCATACCGTCTATCTGATTGTCCTCAGCCTTTCTGCCCCCCCCTGGCAGTTAGAGACTCTGGTTTTGAGTATAGGGCTTCTTCCCTTGCCCTGTCCTGCCCTCCTGATGGGGGAAAGACACGACTGCCTGGTCAGGCTTGTGCGATGGAAAGTGGGGGAATATGAGCTGGGCGTGGCGGCTCATGCCTGTAATCCCAGCACTTTGGGAGGCCAGGGTGGGCAGATTATGTGAGGTCAGGAGTTCAAAACCAGCCTGGCCAACATGGTAAAACCCCATGTCTACTAAAAAAAAAAAAAAAATATATA
>NW_016832657.1:364299-397415 GCF_001698545.2 Rhinopithecus bieti | reverse complement strand
GCTGCGGGTGCCTGAGGCAGAATTGTTTGACCCAGGAGGTGGAGGTTGCAGTGAGCCCAGATCACGCCACTGCACTCCAGCCTGGGTGACAGAGTGAGATTCCATCGAAAGAAAGAGAGAGAGAGGGAGGGAGGGAGGGAGGGAGGGAGGGAGAGAGAGAGAGAGAGAGAGAGAGAGAGAGAGAGAGAGAGAGAGAAAGAAAGAAAGAAAGAAAGAAAGAAAGAAAGAAAGAAAGAAAGAAAGAAAGAAAAAAAGAAAGAAAGAAAGAAAGAAAGAGAAAGAAAGAAAAAGGAAGAAAGGAAGGGGGGTAATAGAGACTGGGCTTGGAAGGAGAGGTGAGTAGGGGCATGAGGATCAAGGAAGGATATGTGGAATGAGGTTTTACATTTGCACAATGACACTGAGTTTGTTGGGAAAGGGAGGAGGGAAAGAAGGCAGAGCAAGTAGGCTAGGGCAGAGGAAATTTTAGGGGTGGGGAGGTCGATGTTTGAGGAAAAAGGCATGGAGGTAGCTGTGTATGTGGGTGCAGCAAATCAGAGAGGAAAAGGGAAAATTTTAAAAGCTCCTCTGGGGACTCTATTCTTCACAGTGTTTGAGAAATTCTAGCAAAACGTTTGAGATATTTTAAATTTGGGTTGTGTGAACTCTGCCCCCCATGCCTGTGATATCCCTCCAGGGCCGACCCAGATGTGTGATGGAATTTTGACACGCTAATACACTGTCAGGTTAACATCTAGTCTGAGTGGCTGAGAAGTCATTTTCTTTTCAGTTAATCATTATGCAAATCTCTGCCCCCAAACATCCTGTGTGTTCTCAGGGTTTCATTCAGAGGGCACTCTTTTGTTTTCCCTTCTTTTCTCTGTTTGGGTGTCTCACTGTACCTTTCCTGTGCTGACAAGAAATGATCACCATCATCACTAATAATAATAAGGCAATCATAATAACTGCGACAGTTGGAAAAAGCACTAGGAGAAGTAAAAATCGAACTAATATTGTTTGAAATTTTAGAGATAACAGTTTAACATTTTTTTCTCATAATTATTTCAAAATTCTGAACCCTTTCTGTAGGTGATTTCACAGTGTCTAAAATAAGGATTCACTCATGAAGACAAATCCTCACTAGCCCCTAGTACATGCAGGTTCTTCCAGGGCTATGGGAAATAGAAAGGTGGGTCAGAACTTGATCTTTCAGGGCTCTTGGTTCAAAAAGACAGATAACACACTTACTCAAATGGGTGCAATGCAAGCTAGATGCTGCTAAATTCAGAAAGGGTACAGACATGGTTGGCTTGGGGAATTCAGAGAATTAAGCATATGGTTGCTTCCTGGGTAAGACTGTCCTGAATGGGTATCATGTCCGAGCTCTCTTTAATTTTGTACCCACCCTCTTCCACAGAGCATATCCCCAAAGATACTGGTCATCCTTTCTCCTCTCCTGCCAGTGGCTGGTTCACTCCTCTGTCTTTCTGTTTCCTTTCCATTTCAGTTTTCCCTTCCTCGGTAGTAGTGACATTGGGGTCCTCTCTTCCCTCCTTCCAGACCAGTGTGCTACCCCTGACTCTCTAAGTGCCCTGACCTGGGAGCATTTTACCAACACCTTTTACCCCAAAAGGCTTCCCTGGAGCAGTCCAGAGTGCCAGGTCGGGTCCATTGGTGATGCCAGTAGGCTATCTGTGTCATCTAGAGCAACATGTGTGTGTGAGGGGGTGAGGAGAGGGGGTAGATGCTTTAGAGGGAGAAAGTGCTGGGCCAGCACTGAGTGGCCACTCCTGCTTCCCTAAGCCATTCCATATAACATGGCTCAATCACTTGGTGTTTGTCCTAGATCCTTGCCAATTGTCCTTTCCTTTTCTATGTAGATAAACTCATTTTTCCCCCATGTGTCTGTTTATCTGGCCTGTGCACCCACCCGATGGTTGATTTGAGCTGCTAATAGAGCTCCCGACTCCAGTGATGTGCTAGAGATTTTGCTAGAGAAAGGGTCTTCAGTGTCCCCGGGGAGAGGGGGGAGGAGATAGCAGTCCCGGCAGGAGAAGTGGGTGGAAGGCACTGCTGAGGCCAGACCCAGGCTTTCTAATTCTAGAGCTAAGAACAGACTGGTTTCCTTGACAACAGAGATGAAGTCTGCTCATCTGCTGCCGGGGGTGGGCTTTTGTGTGTCTGTGGAAAGCACTGGGACTTGGGGACAAGAAAGGCAATCCTGTCTTTATCAGTACAGCAAGCCATTTCTGAAAACTCGCCAGCTCTTACTGTATTATTGACAATATTAAAACCCTCCCAGGTGGCACAGTGACATCAGTTATGTAATCTGCAAATTGGGAATCCAGATATAGAATCTTCCGTTCCCTTCTACCACATTGCCTCTGATCCTTGATATATTTTACCAGACCCAGAACACCTTTTTGATAACATGTTTTGTTAGCCAACATGTACTCAGCCAAATCTGCATTCACCCTTACCACTTTCAATGGCTACATCAAAAGCATTCCTTCCTTCCTTCCTCAACAGGCAATGATTTGTGTGGCTTGGCTGCTGCGAGGAAATTAAACTCAGCACTTGATAAGCTGATGTTGGCTCAAACCTGCACTTGTCAGATGGCATCTTCAGGAAAGGCTCTGCAATCCAAACCCTCATGCTCGGTGCAAACCAGAAAACTTCCTCTAAAAACTGGCCCATTTTCTTTAACCACCAGGCCTGATTTCAAGGCAGCATGTCCTGATAGTGGCATGGTGTTTTATGCATGCACTGCCTTTCCTTCCTATGCATTATTAAAGCCTCCTTAAAAAGCAGCCGAGGGATCACTGGGGAGAAGACGAGCCAGCAGTGATTTCGCATCTCTCTGTAAGAGGCAACATCTGCCACCAGAAAAACTCAGGGAAAACATTCTGCAAAATTGTAGCCTATGCCAAATCTAATAGAGATGGCCCTTGGACACTGGGCTTATAAAAGTAGCTAATTTGCTCAAACGTGGCTAATTTTTGTAGCATGTAATCCTTGAATGCTAAATAACCTAGATGGGAAACTGTGAGAGAGACTTATGAGCCAAGAGTGGCTGTGATGAGATGGGAATTAATTAGCAGGGTAAGGCGGATCAGACAGATGTATGAACAGACAGATGGAGGCCAGAACCCTACACTGTTCCCCCCAGGCGTTTCGGCAACTCTTTCCCCTTGTGAAGTTCACAGCACTTGGGGCTCAAATTTAGCTCCTGCACATCCCCCTCCCCCAATAACCAGCGGTGAGCTGTGGCATTCTAAAACCCTCCAAACAGTTCCTTTGTCTCCCTCATCTCCGCAAAGGAAAGACACTGACTTCCCCAGGCAAGCAGTGGGCTTGGTTCAGAGGAAACATTCGCTGGCCGAGTTCTTTGTGTAGAGGCAAAAACCTCCCAGCCCCTGAGGACCCTACTGCTTTGGCTCTAGACAGAGGATCCTCGTCTCCATGCCCACCTCTGACATCCTTGAAGGCCATCTGAGGATGGCTTAGGGACATCTGGGACCAGACCCTGGTCTCGTAGTCTGTCCAGTGCTTTTCCCTCATGATGCAGTGCCCAGAATGCCAGCTTAGTGCTTTGCCTTTTCTGTATAGTGCAGGGGTCAAGTCCATACCCGGGAATTGGGAGAAGCTATCTATTTCACATATATGTGATCTCAATTGGTCCAGATATCATTGCATTGAAATGTTTCTCAATTAGTTGATGACTTACTGTAAGCTCAGCATTCAGCAAGGTGCGTACATCTGGATCTGTGTAGATGAACTTTAAGAAGGAGTGTCGCTGGCTACATCCAGAGCTGTTTTTGGTTGATTGACGAAATGGTTTTACAAACTGTGAAGACCCAAAGGCTTCATACGGTATGTTTTCGTACAACTTCATGCCTTGGTTCCAGCCCATTCACTTTGTCCTGCCTTCCTTCAGAATCATGACTGGGTTCTCCCCTGCTGCCTGCACCTCTTCATCCTCTCAACTCAATGAGAAGGGAGGGGAAAATTGAAAATATGACCATAAACATTACCTTGGGGCATCAGGTCCCACAGAATATCAGCAGTTTCATTTTTCTTGTGGTGCCTCAAAAATGAAAGGTGGGAGGTACCCCAAAGAATTTCTGTTTGTTGTCTTCTGGTGCAGAGACTGTCACTCATTGGAAGATTTGGTTAAGGGAAACTTAAGGCTGGTTGGTGCAGTGTCTACCTCCTCTTGTGGGACTGCCTGACATGATACATATGGGCTGGCCATATAGCAGGTGCTGCCTAATGAAGGCAGTGTCCCTGGGGAACAGCAGAACTCAGCAGTGCATCTCTGTGGGGTCTGTAGAGGGATTTGTCTTTTCTCAAGCAGCCCATTTATAACTCCAGCAAGAGACCGTGCAGCCACACATGGTCACTGGGCCTTGAGAAATGAGGGGATTAGAAGGGTCTTGAGGTGTCCTCTGCTTGCACTCTGGTGTGTACCATCTCATGTGCTGAACCAATTCCCGCTGAGAGCACCTCTTAATGAACGCTATTCTGGGTGCTGGGGATATGGTGGTGTGCAAAGTCAGATAAGGCTCTGTCTGCTTAAAACTTTCAGTCTAGTGACAGGTGAAAGCACAGTCTAGTTCTTTGCTATTTTTAGGATTTCAATAAAGAAGTTTCCACAGTGAACTTTCTCCTAATCGCACATAGTCTTTGCCATTACCTTTGTCCTCTACTTTAGTGTCAGCCTTCTGCTCACGTCTCCTTTACCCTAAAGAGGAAGCAATCCTGAGACAGTAGTAGGTGTGGACAGTGGCATCCTGTCCAGGCAAGGTAGTCCTGGGCAGAGCCTGGGTAAGCAGACACTTCTTCCTCCTTTTCTCTTTGGTGCCCCATCAATTTCTAAGTACCCCTTTTCCCCACTTGCCCGGGTGTCCAGGACCCCCCATTACAATAAAGCAAGGCAGCCTGCATCCTCCTGGTATATTCCCCTAAGCACTCCATATTTTCTTTGGGTTCTCCAACCTGTCAGCCCCTGATCTCTGCAAAGCACCAGGAAGAAAGCTGTCTCATTCGGCCACATTGATGTATGAAGGATTAAAAATTTAATCACATGTTGCTTAATGACAGGACTGTGTTCTGAGAAATGCATTGTGAGGTGATTTCATCATTGTGGGAAAATCAGAGAGTGTATTACACAAACCTAGCCTGCTACACACCTAGGCAATATGGTCTAGCCTATCGCTCCTAGGTTGCAAACCTTGCAGCGTGTGACCGTACTGAATACTGTAGGCAGTTACAACACAATGGTAAGTATTTGTGTATCTAGACATAGAAAAAATACAGTAAAAATATAGTGTTACAATCTTATGGGACCACCATCATATATGTGGTCTGTCATTGACCAAATCATGCAGCATGTGACTGTATCTGATCAACTCTTCCAGGAGCACTGACTTTTAAAAAGAGGAGACATATTAGTCAAATCAATCTTTAAATGATTGAACTTCAGGCAAAGAGGAGTAGGGGAGGATATGTAAGTGGCCTGGTGAGATTTGGGGCAGTGAGGCCAGCCTCACTTCATGCCCGTACGTTAGCTTGCCTTGCCTTTCAGGCTCACGTAGACTGTGGCTATTTTGTCCTGCAAACACAGGACACAACAGGTGTGTGTAAATGTGTGCATGTGTATCTATGTCTTCTTGTTAGGTCGCTGTTTAACTTGCATGCATCTGTGTAACTAATTTTGGCCCATAAGCCCATGACGGGCGGAGGGGATCTGCCTTTTGAAGAACCTCTGTGTGCAGAGGCCCGATGTGGTATCACGTTCACATGTTCCCAGCATCCAACTCCAGAGCAGTCACTTTCATCTTCTCACCCTTCCATTAACACAGTGGGGAAGGGCTGAGATATCTCACGTAAACCCTCCCAGGGCTGCAATTTGGGAGCAAAATAGGATTCATTTTCTTGACACTATATTTCACCATTTACAAATGGTAACTATTGCCTGTGGGACTCCTGAGAAATCATGAAGTGTTAATTAGCAGAAGCACTGTGTATTTAAAATATATGGCACTCTTAAATAACTATTACTTTAAACCTACTTTGCAGAGTTGAGAAACCATCTGGTCCAAAAATGTGTGGACTTGAATTTTGCTGCACATTTTAAAAGAAAATTTTAAATGCTTTTAGAAATGGTCATTTTGTATTATTTTAGTTTCCTTAAGTATGGAAATGGAGGCTGGAAACGGAAGCGTGGAAGCGGGCAGTGACCTGGCTGTGGTCACTGTCTGGGCTACTCTAGTTGACGTCTCCATCTCTCAGAAACAAGGTTTAAATAGCTACTGATAGTCCAAGGGGGTATTTAGAAAGTGAAAGGACTGGAACTGCAACTGTGGTTGTTCCTTAGAAGCCACACATTTCAAAACTGTTGACCCCAATGACTCTGGATTCTTTTGGATTAAAACTAAAAAGGAAGCATGTCCTGCCATATTTTGCAGAGGTGTGGAGTACAGAAACCAAAACCCAGGCCAGTCACTGACAACTAAGTGTCCATGAGTCTTTTTTGGACAAAGCACACCACTCTTCGCCTTGGTTTCTTCATAAGTTCAATGAAGGGGTCGGGAAGAGGTTGGGCCATGTTTCAGTCAGGGCCTAACAAGGTAAATAGAAATTTCTTCAAATGTTTCAACAGAGGGAATTTAATGCAGAAAATTTACACAGGTAATGAAGGAACTGAAAACCAACCAACCAACAAACAAGCCTTGGGGAGGTGGCCCAGAGACTTACCCTGAGGCAGAGGGAGGAAGGAGATAGTGTTATTCCAACCCAGGGGCCAGGGTCACCCTGCAGAAACTGGAAGAAACATGGTGGGCCTCTGGCAGAAGCTGGGACCATGGAGGAGATATTTCTTGAGACAGTGCATGAGGGAAGGAATGCCCTGGCATCTTCTCTCGTCTTCAGGCAGTGCCTCTCATTGCCGCCAACCCAGCATGGAGCCAGCTGCCATGGGAGCCTGCAGGGGTCAGCAGGAAAGGCTGAGGAGTGGGTAGGCCAGTGAAGGCCCAGCCCAGGCTGCCTTCGAAGTCCCTGTAACTCTGACATTCAATGAGAGCTGGAAGCTCAGCGTATCTTTGAGAGTTTGCCAGTGGAAAACCATGCCAACAGGCCCGAGTGATCTTCAGCAAGGCTTCCCTACTTCCCCACCATCAAAAATAAACATTGCCAAGGTGCCTTTTCTGCACTGGACTTGCCTATGTGGGAGTAAGACAAGGCAAGTCCTCAAGGAAAGTGTCTGTGTGTGGGTAGGAGGAGGATGAGAAGGAGGAGATAGAAGAGGGTTTATGCCTGTGGGTGGAAAGGGACACATGAAGCCAGACCCAAAGGCACAGACATCAAAGGGCTTCTCCCATGAGCGTGGATGGTTACTGTCTGTGCAAAAAGTATATATCCCATCATAAACTAACTCACAAAAGGGCAATGTCCATAGCATGTTTTTCTAGAACATTTAATGTGTTTTCACACACAATACGTTTTTCAGAGAGTGTCTTTAATCAATACCTGTCAAACTGGATTGATTTGGTATCCACTCACCTAATGCACCTCTTCTCGAAGGAGGACAAGTGGCAGGCACACTCTGACATCAGCCCAGGACTGACTCCTCACACATGTACCTCAGCTGTGGTGAAATTTGAGGTGCAGACTGACCCCCACTGTGGGCTTCAGGTTCTTTATCTGTAAAGCGAGGGAGTCGGGTATATGCTAAGGGCCTTCTCGACTCTGTCACACTAGAGCCCAGCCCAGAAACCCTGGCAGACAGATACTGGGAATGGCCCTTTAAGGCACCGGGAAAG
Source organism: Rhinopithecus bieti (assembly GCF_001698545.2). Taxonomy (NCBI): domain Eukaryota; kingdom Metazoa; phylum Chordata; class Mammalia; order Primates; family Cercopithecidae; genus Rhinopithecus; species Rhinopithecus bieti. The sequence continues at coordinate 389,613 of NW_016832657.1, read as the reverse complement.
AGAGCACATACAGGCTGTGGCCTATGAGGTCCAGACAGAGGGCACTGCAGTGGCCTCAGGGACAGACAAGAGTGACCAGCAGAAGCTCCAGGCATTTACTTGCCTTTCTTGAATATGACATGGGAAGAATGCAGAGCACAGCAGTGTTTCTCTGAATTCGCTTTTCTCTGCTATGCCCTTGCCCTTGAACCTCACAAAGCTGCTCCTCTCTCAACAAAAGGCCCCTACAAATCCACGGACGTCCTCGAAGGTCCCATCCTCCTGTTCTTATCCTGTCTCCCTTGCCTGGCAATTCTGCATTCTATAGAGACAGAGTCTCCCTCTGTCGCCCAGGCTGGAGTGCAGTGGCCCAGGCTGGAGTGCAGTGGCACGATCTCGGCTCGCTGCAACCTCCGCCTCCTGGGTTCAAGCAATTCTCCTGCTTCAGCCTCCCGAGTAGCTGGGATTACAGGCGTGCATCACCATGCCCAGCTAACTTTTGTATATTTTAGTAGACAGGATTTCACCATGTGATCTGCCCACCTCAGCATCCCAAAGTGCAGGGATTATAGGCATGAGCCACCGCGCCTGGCCAATTCTGCATTCTAAAGATCCAAGGAGCCAGTGAGTCAAGGCAGGTTTTTCTGGGAGTTCAGGGAAGAAAAGGGTCTGACGGAGTGGAAAATCTGGGAATACTCATACAGGAGTCATTTTTGTCCTGACTCATCTACAGAGATGAGTAATAGCAGCAAAAGAAGGCAGTTTAGTGATGAATGGGAGGCGCTGGAGCCCAGGAGAGGTAGAGGGAATTAGGTGTTGGGGATTGGGGGGATGGATGAGGAAGGGGAAAGTTCTGCTGGATCCCAGCCACAGAGGCAGGATCACATATTGGGGAGTGTTGGGGCTGGTGTGGGCTTTGTCTGGAGTGAGCGTTTCATGTAAAAGAGTGGGAGATGATTTAATGGTAGCTCAAGGAGCTTGAAAGCCACAAGATAACTTTATCCTATTGTCCTGAAAGAAATGGCACGGTCCCAGTCTTCCTGCTCTGAGTCTATGACAGACACTGGAAATCAATCCTAGCATTCTTCCCACGGAGTGAAGAAGGACTGAAGCCCTTCAAAGGTAGCCACTACCAGTTGATCAGAGCCTGTACGTGGTATAAAGCTTTGTGACCATTTGGCTGTGGACCACAAGAAGTCATGGATGGTTTTTCTGGAGCATTTTGAAATATAACCCTGTGTGTGGGATGCATTGTGGGGTGGGGGCTGGAGAGAGAGCAGTGGGAGAATCCAGTGAGAATGTAGGCTAAGGGCTGTCTGGATCTCCTACCGATTCCTGTGTTGGGTTTGGTAGACCAGCTTTTTAAAATTGTTGACATAGGCTCTTTTAGTGGGTAAAGCTACCTCCCCCATCCTGGGGCATGCATGCCAGGGGCCTCTCCTCTCTTGTCTACCAAAATGAGCTTCTCAGTACCCAGTCACGGAAGAGCACAGGCTACATTAGAGGTGAGCTCTTGTCTTCTTTTTGGATCAAGTGTTTTTTGCCCATAAAAGCATTAACACAAAAGTCTTGATTTATACATTTCCATCAAGTTCATTGAAATTAGGAAACTGGAATTCTGTCACCAACATTTCCATTCTCCCAGGAATTATTCTGAGTCCTCCATAAAGCAGGGATCATAAAACCTTTTTTCCCCCCGCTAGCAAAAAGGATGCGACTACTTCTTGGTTGACCCTGTTAGGGAGTGATGAACTGGAACAGTCAAAATCCATTAGCATTGCCCGGGTGAGCTGCTATTCAATTCAGAAGCATTGATTGAGCCCAGGGACAAATGCCACTAAAGGTCAATGGCTTGCTTCCACTCTTTATCCCACAGCTGAAAGCTGGGCTCTCATATGCTGTCACAGGAACCCAGCATTGTTGTGGCTGACTGGATCTACAACCTCTGTCCCTTTGTTTCCAGTGGTTTCCTTTGTCATCATGGTACTGCTGATGACAATACATTCTTTTTTTTTTTTTTTTTTTTTTTTTTGAGACGGAGTCTCGCTCTATCACCCAGGCTGGAGTGCAGTGGCCGGATCTCAGCTCACTGCAAGCTCTGCCTCCCAGGTTTATGCCATTCTCCTGCCTCAGCCTCCCGAGTAGCTGGGACTATAGGCGCCCGCCACCTCGCCCGGCGAGTTTTTTGTATTTTTAGTAGAGACGGGGTTTCACGGTGTTAGCCAGGATGGTCTCGATCTCCTGCCCTCGTGATCCACCCGTCTCGGCCTCCCAAAGTGCTGGGATTACAGGCTTGAGCCACCGCGCCCGGCGACAATACATTCTTAAACCTTGCTACTCAAAGTGTGGTTTGTGGACCAGCAACATTGGCATCACTGGGGGCCTTTGAGACACGCAAACTCTCAGCCCTCATCCCAGACCTGCTGAATCCGAATCTGCAGGTTAGCAAAATCCTCAGGTGGTTTGTATGTACATCATGGTTGGAGAAGTGCCATGACAGTTTTGGAGGCCAGAAGTCCAAAATTACGGTGTCAGCAGGGCTGTGCTCCATCCAGAAGTTCTAGGGGAGAATCTTTCCATGCCTCTCCCAGCTTCTGATGGCTCCTGGTGTTCCTTGGCTTGTGGCTGCCTCACTCCATTCTCTACCTCCATCTTCACGTGGCCATCTCCTCTGTGTCTGTGTCTTATAAGGACACTTGTGAAGGGATTTAGGGCTTACCTGGATGATCCAGGATGATTTCATCTTGAGATGCTTAACTTTATTACATCTGTGAAGATCCATTTTCTGAATAAGATCACATTCACAGGTTCTGGGAGTTAGGACACACACACATATATATATATTTTTGGCAGGGAGTTGGGGAGGAATATTCAACCCAATACAGATTCCCTTGGAACATTCCCAGACAACATTCTTCCCAGGTCCTCACTTGTACTCACCTTCTCCAGCTAGTGCAGCCGAGTTTTCTGATTTACCCACACTGACTGTAAACTGTCAGATAAGACCAGCATTAATGAATGCTTCTTCTGTAACAGGCATTATCCTAAGTGTTTTACATGGATGAACCCATTTAATTGCAACAGCCCCTTGGGGTGGCTACCATAATCTCTACTTTAACAGGTGAGGAAACTGAGGTATCAGGGTGTTCAGTAAACCCTTCGGAAGCTTGGAAACAGTAGCAGCGCAAAAGATGAGAATAGGCAAGACTGCAGGAAGGATGCTGGAGGTACAGGGTGGTTCAGTTAACGCTTGCAGCTTGTGAAAGTACACCCAAGATATAAACTAGGCAGACTGCACTGTCTTTGTTCTTCACCCTTATGGGATAATGCTTCTGAGATTACGAAGGGTTTGAAAGGTTATCTTCCCAACAGAAAGAAGAGGCAATAGAGGAGAGAGATGGCATCAAGGGACTTTGTTCCACTTTCTGGAGAGACTTGGGCACAAAGAAAGCCAAGATACAGTGTGGACGTCTGTCCTGTCCGCACCCAACACTGCATAAAGTTTGGGGCCCCCCAGCTGTTGGCATGTGGAGGATGTAGAGCACATCTCCCTCACCACTGAGTGGCTGGCACCTAGTACAGTGCCTCGCCTCTGTATCAGAGGAGCACAAGCACGGCTGTGGCCGGGAGCAACCCTGAGTCCTGCAGCCTTGAGGGGGGCCCAAGTCAAGGAGACCCCAAAGCAAAAGCAGAGAGCCTGGCAGGGTGGCCAAGAGCCACAAGAGAGATGACAGCAGGCCTCCTTGTGGGGAGCTTGGGGGAGCAGCCCAGGGAGCCATGCAACCTGGCCTGAGCTCTGGAAAACCCACATGCATGGTGTGTGGCGGGGAGCAGTGTGGGGCTGGGTGAGGGCAGAGACATACCTGCCCTGGGCAGGTGCACTGCTTCATTAGGAAGCTGGCAGCTCAGCCAAGTTCTGAAGCCCTCATGAAGAGGCTACCCAGAAATGCAGGGGGAACATTTTTATGGCAATGGTACTTCAATGGCCGCCATTTAGAAATGAGCACACAGTGGTGGAGGGGCTCACCCAAGGCCACACAGCTGCTGAGGCCCTCACTCCGCAGCACGCGGTGGGCCCTGGAATGACAGGCGCATGGCAGAACAGTGCCTGGCACAGTGCTTGGACAGAGAAGGCACTTGAAAGTATGTATATTGAGTCCACCCCAACACTTTTTTCATTTAACACCATGAAGGTACATGTTTCCACAAGACAGCTTTTAAGGCCTATGCCATGTGTACATCATGCAAGGAGGTCGTTAGGTGGATATTCACTATGGCCTCATCACTGGGCACTTTTAGTCCATACGCTGCCTTGGGCTAATGCATTCCATTTGTTTGCTAACCAGTATATGAAGCCTCATTGAATGTGCTTGAAATGCCTTAAGTGGTGAGAGGTGGGGTCTCCCCTTGCATTTACCCTCCTTATGCCATTCATGATTTTTGGCCTTTGTTTGTAGCCCTTTGCCATTTTTTTTCCTCCAGGCCAAAAATCTGACCCCATTCTTTGAGTTCCAAGCTCAAAGAAGATCCTCCTGAGGTGCAAGTGTGTCAGGAGACGGCTGGGCACAGCATTTTGTGCTTGTAATTAATGGCCGTGTCAAGGGGGTCAGGGAATTTGCTGAAAAAGCCTGTAACCCAGTCCAGACATTCTCACCAGGCATGCAAACAGTGTTGTCACCAACACCGGGGGCTGCAGATTACCTGCTCAGACGGAAAAGCAGAGCCCACCATTTAGAGTGCGTATCAGCTAAAAATCTACCTATGTCTTGTAGTGCAGAAATTCAGCAGCAGACATAACCTGCCTGATTTTATTCAACTCGTTTCAGATTCGTTGATGTTCCCTTGAGAACATTTGATGGAGCAGTCAGCCCAGATGTGTGCTTGCTGACTAGATAAAATCCAGACTGTGATAAAAAAAAAAAAAAAAAAAATCAGTTGTTGCAGTGTTAAGAACCCATATGAGGAATGATTTAATAGTAGCACCTAAAATTTATGGAGTCCTTAGTATTTGTCGGACCCCGTGCAAAGCCTGTGCTTTCATATATTATCTTATATAATCCTCTGAGGAGGGACTGTTCTTCTCCACATTGGACAAAGAACCTGGGGTTTAGAGAAATTAAGCAACTTGTTCAAGGTCACAGAACGAGAAAGAGGCAGAGCTGGGATTCATTCCTAGGCCCTTCATGCCATTCAGAGCCTGGATTTGTAGCCATGGTGCTGTATGGTGGAACCAACTCCCTGGGTCCTTCATGTGGAGAAATAGTTTGGGGCCTCTATGGAGTTATTTACCCCCTCCCCACCATAGTTTTTAATTTTCTCTCTACTCCCAACTTTGGGAAAACACAGGGCAGAATCAAATGGCAGATTTGGGAGTGTTCTTGTAGAGAGAATATAGGGGATGGGAACTAGCATTGATTGAGCACCTACTATGTGCTATGTCCCTCTGGAGAACAAAAGCCCTTGTGGTTTTCATGGGCTGAGCCTGATCAGAAATATAGGTGGTGGGTCAATTTCCATTTTTATGTCATCTTGTTGCCTCTCATCTTAGTCTGGTCTTGCCTTATGACATTAAGCTCTTATTTCACAGTAGAAGAAGATGCTTCCTCAGCAGATGTACTGAGATATACACTGAGTGAAAACCTGTTTGGGGGCCATGCATATCAGTCTGCCTTGTTGTAACTCTTAGGACACTGTACTGGGCAGAAGCATGGATTGATAGCCAACAAATCTGGTCTACTGATAAGCCCTGAATCCACATGTCAAGGGGCTCTCCCAAGGCCCTCATGGCCTGTTTCTCTTGTCTCATCCTTCAGCTCCCTGACCCAGTAGATGATATGCCATCCACCATGTAAAAGGCAGTCCCAAAGTAGTGACACCAATTTCTAAGTTGAGTTCCTTACTTCATTGATTCTAAGACACACATTTTCCCCCGCATTTCAACATCTTTGAAGTTGGGATGTGTCCCTCAATCAATGATGACTTATAATTATAGTTAGCAATGTTTTTTTTCTTTCTCAGTAATATTTAAAATAATTGGTGTGCCAGCCAATCAAGGATGTCTTAGAATTGAAGAATACAGTCATGCCAATGCTCATTTTATTTTTACCCCTCTATCAAATCAACACCTGGGCTTCGATCTCTCAGCCTTCACTTCTGAGATCTACATCAAAGAAAGGTGTTCTGTGTGACTCACCTCCCATGCCATTCCTTTAAGCAGGAGATGTCCTAGAAGTGAGGCTGGCCTGGGTCTCCAGGATCTGATAGTCCTGTTATCAAATTGTTATCATGATGTGTATTTTTCATTCCCTCCTTCCTCTATCTTATTAATAGTTTTATGGCATTACAGGAAATTGCAAAGTGGGGGGTCATATTTTAAGATTTGTGGGCTCACTTAAGTATTTATTTCCTTGAGTCTGATGTTAGTCACCAATCACTCCACCATCCAGAAATGAGTTTGATTGAATTTTAAGTTTTCTGTAAATGGACTACCCATTTTAAAAATCTGCATGTGGGATTGGGCTGGTTTCCTTGATAATTGTCCTTTTGTATCTCTAATTTTAATTGGACTAATCATTAAGGTAATTTCTTTGTTGATGTTAGTACAGAAATTGCCTGGACATATTAAAAGTCACTATTAATTATGTGTGCACCACACTTGATTTCCAGAAAACATGTGGCTTTCTCATCACATTTTGCCGGAAGCTATTTTCCCTGAAGGTTGTATCTTAGGGGACTTGATTTCACCTTATTTGAGAATAAAGGAAAACAATTAGAAATATCTTGAGAAAATACATTTCAGGGGAAGATAAATTATCTGGAGGACTCAAAAGGAGCATTTACCTCTGATAATAACCTGCTATAGGAACCAGAAGAATGTCAGAAAGCTGGTATCCTTAGTATATATGGCTCAAAAAGACATGGTTTCTAAGAAATAGAGTCACGGGTGGAGAATAGACTAAGATGAAAGATTTGAGGTGAAAATGGAGATAAAGTAAGGATAGTATGCAGAATGATAAAATGTTTAATATCAGCATTAAAATCCACATGAATTTTGCTCCATTAAAATCAGTGAGGTGGGAAATACTGACACACTGTCAGAATGTAAGGAAAATGTCAACAACAGAATCAGTGAGATGATAACAATAGATTTAGAGAGCAGAGATCCAACATATGGATAACTGGTGATCCTGCAGGAGACACTAGAATAAGACTATTCTGACCTAAAGACAGGTGGGAATGTGTTTTTCAGGGTAGGTGACTTGCCATAACAACAGCCTCAGAAACTCCAATCAAGTAGATGCTCAGTGGGCTGCTTGCAGTGACTTCCCGTTTTCTTCCATTTGGTGGCTGCGTCATTTCCTAGAACCTGGAAATTTCCACTGCATCCTCTGCCTCCAGCAGGGAGGCAAGGGAGGAGTAAGGGAGTGGAGAAGGCACCTCTGCTCTTAATTGCTTTGGCTGCTGGGGATGACATTATTTCTGCTTACTTTCCACTGGCTTACATTCCCTAGGGTCCTGTCCAGACAGAAGCGGGGCTGGGAAACATGGGCTCCCAGGAAGAAGAGGAAATGGGTTTGGGGAGCACATAGCATTGTCTCTGACACATGGATATGCAAACATACACACAGAAGTATACAGAAGGTAAAATAGTTCTTTCCTTAATATCCCCATAATAAAATCCAATAAGTGAAGTGGAAAATACTGACAAACTGTCAGAATGTAAGGAAAATGTCAACAACAGAATCAGTGAGACAATAATAGATTTAGAGAACAGCGATCCAACATATGGATAACTGGTGATCCTGCAGGAGACACTTAGAATACAGAATCATCGGAGAGAGGAGTGAACAGTCAAACAACATCTCTCCTATTTTTGCTGTCCTAGGAATGGACAGTCAAACAACATCTCTCCTATTTTTGCCATCCTGTTCTTAACACCCTATCATGGCCTGAGCCTCACTGCTCAGGCTTTTGAGATGTCTCCACATGGATGTTCCAGAGCCCTATGTGAGCCTTTCGACCTCCTACCCTTAACATACTCCCTCTGCTTCCCACCATCTCCTCTCTCTGGGCCTACTAACTTTCCTCCTTCCCCTCCTCCACACCAGCACTCCCAAGTCTCATTTCAGTTTTGAATGTTCACAGCTTCCGCAGTCTGGAGAGGGGAGGGATAGTGCAGGATTACCCTCCAGTTTACATGCAAAATGTTCCTATTTTCTCTTATACCCAAACAGTGGGGGGAAATGCCCAATAAAAAGAACCCACAAAACAACTTCAACCTTAATGTGCCAAATGAGCATTTATTCCCACCTCTTATGGCTTAGGATATGGCTTATTCTATTAGACAAAAAAGGATACTTACCCAATAGCTGTTTCCTGGATTTCTTGACAGGGGGTGGTTGGGGATGGGGACAAGACAATCCTGTCACATGATCCAATGAGTTGCACTTTACCTTCCTATTGAAGAACAGATGCTCTCAGATTGGGCCAAGGAGCGGAATCAACTCTTTCATGTTTGAATTTGATTGAGGTGAAACTTTTCAAAATATAGCTCCATTGACTTGCCTGAAGGCAAAAGGCAGGCAAGGTGACTGCTTAAAAGTATCTGTGACTGGATTCCAGGACAGCCTGAGGTGCAACAGTAAATCAGGACAGTCAGCTCAATTAGCCTTTTTGATGGGCTTTTATCCGCATAGTCTCCCAGTTTGACCTTTTTACTGAAGGCACTGAGTGTGGGAAGACTGAGCCCAGCCATCCTGCTAGCTCAGCACTGTCTCTGCATCACCAGGGCTTCCCCAACAACCTTTTCTTTCCTTTCACGAAGGCATGAGGTCCACATGGTTTTGTGATCAGTGGCAGAGGCTGCTGATGAGTGGGTTAAAGCCCAGTGCTGGAGCCTCGAGGTTAGGACCCCCTGGTCACTTTCATGAACCTCCACCAGATCACTGTGCCCCAGTCTTGTAATCATCTCTCTGTGAGCCACCCCCCACGCCCCTGTCCTGGGCCTTTTGAGAAATGGGATTGCAGTTGCATCCCTTTGTGTCCCCAGTGGCGAGCCAGGTCCTGACCATGGCAGATCTTTTAGTGGAAGGATTGTATTGAGTCCATATGAAGCAAGTCTCATAGGTGGCTGTACCCACACTGCAGTGACTGGCAGCCCTGGAAGTGCAGGTGGGTGACCCACCACCAGCTGTCACCACTGCAGCCCACCTGTCCTCTTGAGGGGCCAGCGGATCTTCTATACCTAAAAGCTCAGCTCACTTTGTCAGAGCGAGTCCCAGAGGTGCCCACTCTCTCCCTTGCCTCCTAATCCGCATTTCTGTGCTGGGAAAGAGCTTGGTTCTGAGCCCTGCATGCCAGAAATAGGAAGTAGAATCATCCTTTCTGGTGCTGGCCAAGTCCTCAGGGCTTCCACTAGGAATATAGAACTTGGGCTCTGGCCATTTGCTGATGTCCATTCCCCTCCCCGCCCCACTTCCTACCAGGCCCCTGGCATCTGCTCACCTTTGTTTGAATGAGGGGCAGAAAGTGTGGTGAAGTAAAAGGAGAACAGGCTCTGGAACTAGAGGGGTTCAAACCCAAGCTCTGTTGTTCACCAACTCTGCAGCCTGAATCAAGTCACCCAGGTTCCTGCAGTCTCAATTTCCTCTCCCGAAAAACCAGGATGCTGGGTCCTTCACTGCAGGGCTGGGCATAGCACTGGGCACTTACTGGAGTTTCACAGCTTTTGTAGATGGAATAATGTCTTTCTTCAGGATCTAACTCAGGACTTTGGTCCTCATAATGTGCACCCAAGGTTTCCAGTCTCCCTTCCCAAAAAGCGTTGAACACATTCATTTCTGATCACCTCGGGATTCATTGTCGGGGCCCTGTAGTGTGTTGGCCTTAATAGTTAATTACATATCTGCATATATGTGCATGTATCTATGCATATTTCATTTACATGCATGTTTTTCATGAATACAAACATGACTGTGGGCCTCTAGCAGGCAAGGCCGTGTCTCGTTTCTCCCAGCCATCTTCCCTCTCACATCAGTTCCAGTTCTTGCTCACTCCTGAGCACCAACAGATACTTGACAGATTAACTGTTGATTTAGTTAGCGGGTATGGGAAAGATTCCAAGTCCGTAAGAAAGAATACTCAGTCCATTCATTTCCCAACAGTCTAATTCCGGGATAGAAGAACAGAAAAACATTGCCTACCAATGATTAGTTTTGAGGCTGTTTGCTGGAGGGCTTTTAAAATTCACTGGACTTCACTAGGAATGCTTGCACCAGGGATGCCCAGAAATAAGTAACTTATGAGGCCTGCAGCAGTGAAGGGGTTAAAGGATTCTTCCAACTAAGATGGACATAGACTTTACCATCGCTGTCCTGCCTCTTTCTCTCTTTCTTCTTTTCAACTATTTTTGGCTTAAATGATCACAGCAGTTAATACATAATCTAGAACTTTGTAGAATTCAGAAGTATTTGAAGAAATGATGATAAGCTTTCCCCATAATCCCACTGGCCAGAGGCATGAGCTTTCTCTTTATCTGAACACATCAGGCAGGGTGTGGTCCAGTCCCTTATTCAACTGTCTTCATTTATTCTGCGAAAGTAGCAGCAGCTCAGCCCTGACCGTCTCCTCTCTCACTTGTGGGAGTCTCATTCAGGGATCGGTGAGTCTGGCTTCTGACTTCAAGCCTAAGTCCTGGAGCAAATGCTACACTGCCCTTGTTGGGAGCTGACCTGTGGGACCAGGGCCTGGGGCTTTCAGAGGCCAGGACTGCTGACGGACCCATGGCCATGGCTGTTGGGGAGCACCTGGGAAGTGGCAGCTTGCGTCTTTCCACTTTGAGCTCTGGGTGCTGAGCCACACAGACTGTCTGTTCCTGTCTGGAGACTCCCCCACTGAAGTGGCAGGAGATGGCGCCTGCCTCTGCTCAGGGCACATGAAGCTTAAGTTGATTTTAACAAAAAGTCAGACAACTCGGGCATCTGTTACTCCCCTTATAGACCTTTGTTTCTCTTATAGCCATGAGGAACGATCCATAGAAATGCGATTTCATACTCCAGTGGTTACATGTACTTGGTCTTCAGTGGGACAGGGAAGAAGATGCTTGGTGACAGGAAGCGTGTCTCGTGATGTGTAGTCTCCAGCTGCCATCTTACCAGGGCGAATCCCAGCAGGGACCCTGCTGAGGGGCTGCAGAGGTGTCAGGAAGTGAGCTGGCCGGGCTGAGAGGGAGCTCCTGGGCTCCTCTGTGCAGAGAGGAGGGTCCCAGGCGAGAGAGATGAGGGGGTGCTCAAGGGAGGAGGTGAGAGAGAGAAGAGGGCAGGGCTGAACATGGGAGAGCCAGGGGTGTTGCTGTGTGTGTTGTGTGGTATGTAATATTACCTTCTTCTCTGTCTTCCCATAATTAATGTCAGATTTGTTAATGTAAGAGTTGCGATCTGTTGCTGGGTTCTGCCTCAAGTTAGGCAAGAAGGAGTGGCTGAGGGGCCAGCCATTGGGTTATATACCAAGACAAGAGGTGATTTGGGCACTGAGGCACCTGCCATGCACTCCTCTATGAACACTCAGCACGTTAGCCTTCAGGGTCTATCTCCTCACACTATCATGAGCTCCCCTCAGGCCTCACTTGCCGCTGGGACCTCAGGGCTGGACAGGGCTGCTTTGTTAAGCGGGCCCAGCTCTTCCCAATTTACCTTCAACTAACATTTGTTCAGCACGTAACTGGCACCAGGCTCTGTTGCAACAGGGAGGATAGAGAAATGCAGAGACACAGGCCGCCTGCCAGGAGCTCACGGTAATAGATTGTTGCTGCCGGGCTGCAAGTGGAATGGAAGAGGCAAGTAACAGTGATGTGAGAGCCCAGGGCGGGGGTGTAGGGGGCAGGCTTCCAGAGGAGAGGACACCTGAGCTGCAGGGAGGAGGTGAAGAGAGGAGGGTGTTCCTGGCAGACTCCAGCCCCAACCAAGAATCTGCTTTGTGCCTCTTGGGTCCTGGGAATAGCCCCTGGAGAGCGAGGCAAATGCAGAGAGGTCAGGGGGCTGGGAGTAGAGGTGTCACGTGAGTCTCAGCCTCATCCTACAGGGTCGCTGTCCTCAAGGAGAAGGGGCCTGGCAGAGGGAAAAATGCACAGCTCCCAGCTGGGCATCAATGGGCTTGGATTGTTAACATGGGGTGTGCATTTGGTTTGACAAAGCCTGTTCAGATTTAACATTTTATATTTGGAAAATGTGAAAAGTATACCTGCCATTTTGGTAATAAAGGCTAAATTTGATTAGGTTTTGGTTGGAAAAGCAGGGCTTTAAAGAAAAAAAAAAAAGTTTAGGAACACTGCCCCTGGCGACAGAGATGGATTTTTAGCAGGGCAGTGTCAGGCATGGGCCAGGAAGGACGGTGGACCAGAGATCATTAAAGGATGGAGAGATGGAGGCATGATTCAGGGCCTGGCACTGCAGGTGGAGAGATATTTAGGACATAAAACCAGAGACCGTAGTGACCAATTAAATGTGCAGGGCAAATTGAGGGAGTCAAGGTGGGATCCCATGGTGGGATGCCTGGTTGGTAGGGGGCAGAGAGGAGGGGGCTGGGGAGGCTGTGGTGTGGGGTGGGCAGGAGTGATGGTCCGTTTGCAGGTTGACTTTTAAAGAGGCTGCAGGACACAGGAGTAGGCAAAGTTCCCTGAGTGTTTTAATGTCCGGGCTCACAGTCCAGAGCAGCCAACAAGGACTAGAATGCACTGCCCTAACTCCTGCCGCCTCACAGCCCAGCGATTGCGCACCAAGAGCAGGGGGCGGGTGGCTCTGAGGGGGCTGTGCCTCTGGTGCTCTCTGAACCACCCAGGGGATGTCAGGCATCTGTTTTCACTACATGGGGCACCGTGGCTCACACTGTCCCTTGCATCTCCGCTCTGCCTGAGGGATGTGGGGGCTGGAAGCTGGAGAGAGCTAGGTTCTCAAAGCATGTGCTGGGAAGCTGAAGGCTGCACAAGGGGTGATGCTGTGCTTGGTACAGCAGCTTCAGCAGGCTCAGAGGATTCTGTCTGGCCAGGATTTTCTAAACTCCCCCAGGACAGCAGCTAGGGCCTCACTAGAGCAGCCCTGGCATTAGGCCTCTTTCTCTTCCTTCTCTCATTAAAGCTTGCTGATCTGGTGCCTGTCCTGCCTGCTCAGCCCAACTCCACGATCAGAGGTTTGACAGTTTCATTGCCACAGGACAATGGTTTCTAGATAATACACTTGCCTCAAATACCTCTCAGGACTATTTTCGTTTTAATCAGGGCATAACACCATAACCCAAGGAATGTGCTCTGATGGGGAATTTCAGCAGCAGTAGGGGTTGGGGTGGGAATTATTTTGTTCACTGTATATTTACATTGGGGATAAATGTTTGCTTTCTTACAAGAATGGTGCAGGCTACTTCTAGGGGCAAAGGATTAATTCTATTAGTAAACACAAAAAATAGCTGAGATTCTGAAAATTCAAATCTTAGCAGGTTATGGCCACAGGGCAGCCTCAGACCTTCTGGGGAAGGGGAGGAAGCTGGTGCTTGAGGCTGCAAGATTGGTCCTTAAGGAGGGCAGTGGAGATACATCAGCAAACCCCACCATTGGAGAGAGGCAGCATCAAGTGGTGGCTGGGACCCTGTTCTAGTTAAAAATAGAACCTCTGAGAGAAAGACCTCAGTCGGCACTGGATGTGCAGCGCACAGAGTCTCGCTCTTAGAAGCAACTTACAAGTTCCTAAGTAGAATCGTGAGCATCAGGACTGGGCTCAGGGACCATCCAGGCACTGAAACACTGAGCCCCAGGCCCCCCTGGCTGGATTGAGGAGGAGGCTGAGCATTAGTGGGTATGCAGGTGTCCTGGATTCCCACAGGCACATTGTACCTACCAAGATGAGTTTTCCTTGTCCCTCTTTGGTGGGACGAGTCTCTCCGAATGGCTCCACTCTGGACAGCACTGGGTCAGGGATGGACCTGAGCTGCCAGTGAGCCAGAGCCATGGGCAGGCGGCGGTAGGGTGAGGGTGGTCAGGGATGCTACCAGCCCTGGATGAGACAGCCCCCAGCAGCTCTGGGTCAGAACAACAGGATGTCCAAGTGAAAATGGAAAATGATCACTTGTCATTGCTTGTCTTTATTTTTAAACATTTTGACAATTAATGCTTTGAAGACCTTGATTCCTAGGAGTTTTGGACTAGTAACTCACCCTAGTTTGTAAGGTATTAACAACTTTATATTCCTCCTTAGTAGTACTTTAGGATTTATTATCCAGGTATTCGCTGGGGCCTTTCTTCCCCTGGAACTCTAGGTGAAGTGGCCTTGAATTCACCCATGGACAGCCTGTGCAAATCTAAAACTCTCCCATTTTCCTGGGATGCAATATTCTTCAGGCTGCTTCTGCATCTTGGGCTGCATCCAAACATCACTCACATTAGCATCTGTGAGTTTAGCAGCTGTTAGTGAAGTGTTTTGGGGGTCTCAGGAATGGAGATCCTCCCAGCTCAGCAACTAGCAAACCCGTCTGGGCTCGTGCAGTTCCACATTCTGCACCCTCCACTAGGCCAGGGCAACTGCTTTCCCTGGAGGCCTTGCCAGCCAGGACTCAGCAAAGAGATTATCCAATTCTTCTCTTTAAAAGGAATTTTTATCCCAATTGTAAAGATAATGCAGCTTTCTTTACCTTTTTTTTGAGACAGAGTCTCACTCTGTCCCCCAGGCTGGAGTGCAGTGGTGTGATCTCGGCTCACTGCAACCTCCACCTCCCGGGTTCAAGCAATTCTCCTGCCTCAGCCTCCTAAGTAGCTGGAAGTATAGGCACCCACCACCATGCCCGGCTAATTTTTGTATTTTTGGTAGAACAGGGTTTCACCATGTTGGCCAGGATGGTCCCGATCTCTTGATCTCATGATCCCCTCACCTCGGCCTCCCAAAGTGCTGGGATTACAGACATGAGCTACTGCACCCGGCCTCTTTACCTTTTTAAAGGCATAATTTGCTTTTAAAATAAAAATTCATTTCAAGTTCATTTTAAGGAATTTCCCAGAAGCTCTTATAAATCAGGTGAAGAGTCATGGTGGTGCAGGCAAGGTCCTGACACTTGTCGTGTTTGTGTTTTGCAGTTTCCACCTGGATGTTTAAGGTTGTGTAGATGTGGCCGGCACCCTTGAGAGTGGAGCTGGGGAGTGCAGACTGAACACTGAACAGAAGGAGACTTGGACAGGGCTGGGCCAGCCTCCCGGTAAGTAAGCAGCCGTTTCTGGCGGTGATGGGGGTGACACACACTTTTTGGTTGGGCCCATCACATGAGGTGCAGACAAGGCCCTTCGCATGAGGATGAGCTTCCAGACACTCAGGTCATTGCCATGAACTCCCCTTATCCTGCTGACTCAAGACCTACCACAGAACCTGAAGGACCTTAGAAGTCACTAGTCCTCCCCCTGCCTGTGACTCAGCAAGGACAGAAGCCCCTTTACAGCATCCTGTGCTCACTCTGACTCCCAGCAGAGACAGCTCCCCACCTGACAAGACAGCCTGTTCCACCTTCCCATTACTGAGCAGCTCCTGTCCTTAGGAAGTTCTCCCCTGTGCCCTCAGCTGCAATCTGCCTGTCTGTAAAAACCACCTGGTTTCCTAGTTCTGGCCTCTGAGGTTCTAGAGAACCAGCCTAATCCTTCTTCCACATGGCAGCCCAGCAGATGTTCTGGGGCAGAATGATGGAGTGGAGAAGTGCAGGATGTGGGGGCTAGAGACAAACCTGGTTGAAATCCTGACTCCACTGTTATCTGTGTGACCTTGAGCAAGTTTGTTCATCTCTTTGTGATTCAGTGTCTTGATCTTTATCTTATCTTTATCTTTTTTTTTTTTTTTTTTTTTTTTTTTTTTTTTGAGACAGGGTCTCCCTCTTTCACCTAGGCTGGAGTGCAGTGGTGTGATCTCAGCTCATTGCAACCTCTGCCTCCCAGGTTCTCCTGTCTCAGCCTCCTGAGTAGCTGGGACTACAGATGCACGCCACCATGCCCGGCTAATTTTTGTATTTTTAATGGAGACGGGGTTTCACCATGTTGGCCAGGCTGGTCTCACACTCCTGACCTCAGGTGATCCACCCGCCTCAGCCTCCCAAAATGCTGGGATTACAGACATGAGCCACTGTGCCCGGCCTATCTTTATTTTGTTTAAGTAAAACTGGTACAATAATATCAACCTCATAGATTGGTCCTGAGGGCGAAAATACATCATGAATAAAAGTTGCTTGGTAATATGTCACCAATTCCCTGTCATCAGCTGGCTGTCCTACAATTCAATTCAATTCTGGCATGCACTACCCCGAGTTGAAGGGCACACAAGCTAACTACTACAAGGTAAAGGACAAGGTCACGAATAGGACCATCCCCACCTCAGGCACCAGCCACAAGTGGGGTCCCCAGGTCACCCACACTTCCAACTGACTTGGCTATAAATTTAGGAGTTCCCGTGACCACTCTTCAGGTTCAATAATTCATTAGAATGAGTCACAGAACTCACCGAAAGCATGGTATTTGCAATCATATTTCAAAGGGTCCAACTCTGGAACACCCACATGGAAGAGATGCATCCATAGGTCAGGGTGTAAGGTGAGGCGCACAGAGCTTCTGTGCTCTCTCCTGTGGAATCCAGGCACACCACTTGCCCAGCACATCAATGTGTTCACCAACCGGGAAGTTCCCCAACACCTTGGAGTCCAGAGTTTTTTTAAAAAATCAAGGGGCATTTGTTACAGAGGCATGAGTGGTTAAATCATTTGCCACTTGTCTGGACTCAATCTCTAGCCCCTCTCACTGCTTTGGAAGCGGTGGGGTGGGGAGGCAGTGGGGGTGGAGCTGATGCTACAGGCTTCTAATTGTGTGCTTGGATTTTCTGAGGTGGCTAGACACTTCCTTGAAACTAAGGGCCTATTATACGTCACTTTATTAGTATAAACTCAGGTTCAGTTGAAAGGTGCTTGTGATGAATAACAAAAGACATTCCTACTGTCTTTTGGGCATTTTAGGAATTCCAAAGGTTTTTGAATCTCTGTGTCAGGAACCAGGGACAAAGACCAGATATAGTCTTTCTTATGTCACACCTGGCTTATCACACACTGGTCTCTGATCTCCAGCATCCTGCTTAGCTTCTTTTTTGTGATACTGAGGTTGACCTGTTCCCACTATCTGGTTGGGAAACTGGGCATTCTCAGTCTTTTTCTGAATGTTCTTCTTTTTGTCAATATAGCTCAAGATTGAATTAGTTTTTTAGACTAAAACACATAATTACAGTTATTTAGTGTGCACCTGTTTATAATTGAATCACAAGCCTCTCATTACTTGAATTCCTAATGCTAAGATGACTTAAGCCCTGAAATCACACATAATAAGAGTAAATAGTTAATAGCACTTGCTATATGTATCAAGCCCTGTTTTAAATACTCTACATACATTAACTTCACTAATCCTCACAAGTACCTCTCAAGGTAGTTAATTTACTACAGTTTCCATTTTATATGTGGGGAAATGGAGGCACAGAGCAGTTAAGTAACTAGCTCAAGATTACACAGATAATAAGTGGCACAGCTGAGATTTGAACCCAGATGGTCTTGTTCCAGAGTCTGTGCTTTTAATTGTTAAGCCATTCTGCACATAATTTTTTGGAGACAGAAGGAAGGAACACAAGAGGATACCTCTGATTCACAAAGCCAAAGGCTTGACCCAGGCCCCTGTTGTGATGGTGATGGAGTCAGGGCTTCCATGTCCTACACCACCCCCATCGGAGTACCTCTGGAGCAACCCTCTGCGGCTGGGCTTTAAGAAGGGAAGGCAGGCCCTGGGGCATAGTGGTGTGAGCTCCTGTCCATCAGGCCCAGAGCTTCTTGGTTCTTTGCACTTCAGGGAGGGCAGAGCTACTTCATAGCCTTCACAGACCAGTTGCTGGGAAATGGAACCACTCCATGGGGAAGGGGAGATGGTCAACATTTTCCTGCCTGGATGAAAAAAGGGTTTATGCCAGGAAGGCTCAGTATAAGGCTGTGCTAGCCAAAATGATCCTAGTCCCAGAGAAGCTGAGAGTTCAGTTGGCTTGGAGCCTGGAGTCCTAGGGAGCACAGGGGGCTCACATGCCTATGCTCACATCCGGTGTACTTGCTGGGGAAGGGGAGTTGCTTGTTGCTGTTTTAAAAATAACATCAAAGGTTCAGGGCTTTGAAAGCGCCAGAGAGAATTAATTTACTATGATGAGTCACTAAACAGAGAAGGAATGGGGTTCGATGAAGTGATGTCTCTGGAAGAGTTTTGTTCTGCAGTGCTGCCTGCCCAGAAGAATCTGGGTGGGGGCCACATGTCTGTGTGGCTCCGATGCAGTCCCATCATGTTTGACTTTGTCATCTCTTCTTATCTTTAAGGTCCAGGGATGAGGTTGGGTGTGAGCATGATAGAGGTGAAATATTCTTAACTAACCCCATGCACATGGGATTGACTGGAATCCACAAAGCCAATGTGTGTTCTTTGCAGATGTTTCTCTTTTGGCATCTGACTTGTGGGAGAGGCTCTGGGGGAAAGCAGGAAGGTCTCTTGCTCCAAGAAACCCAGATCCTCCATCCTTCTGCCTTTATTGCATGAATGTATCTGTCTCCAACTCAGATAAATCATAGTGCCAGAGCTGGAAGGGACCCCAGAGGTCATTCGGTTCATTTTCTCATTTAGAGCTGGGCAAAGTGAGACCCAGAGAGAGGCAATGACTTGCCCCAGCCCATGCAGCTACTGAGTGACTCATAGGGGCAAGACTGTGGGTCCCTGGACTTCTAGTCTAGAGCTCAGTCCACCAGCAACATCCTTGACTCAATCACTCTTTTTCCATTCAGATGAAAGGAAAGGGTCTGGATTTAAATGATGCTAAGTATGACCACAACTCTTCTACCAGCCTGCCAAATCTGTTCCAAAATCTTTCTTTACAGAATCTTTTTTTTTTTGGCTGCCACTCCCAGCAGACCCCTTCCCCTACCTCCAACCCTTCATCTCCATCTCCTATTACTAAATATTTTGTCAACACTGCTGGTAAGTGTGGTGCTGGTTGGGGGAGATCAGGTAAGGGCTTTCGTAAGAAGATGACTAACTAGTGGAATGATTAAGATCATAGGTCCTGGTTTGGCAGCTTTGCAGAAGCGGGCCATGGTGGCATTTGGAGCACTCCCACTGCCTGTTAAAAGAAAAATTTTAGGCAAATTAAACTTAACAGAGTTTGAGCAAAGCATGATTCAGGAACTGGGGAGCCCTCAGAACCAGAATGGTTTCTGAGTGACTCTGAGAGTGCCACATGATTGGATACATTTATGGACAGAAAAAGGAAAGTGACCTACAGAAAATGGAAGTGAGATACAGACACGGCTGGATTGGTTCTGACATGGCTGGATTGGTTACGGCTCTGTGTTTGCTTTATTGGAACAGTGTTTGAATAGTTGGCTACCTGTGATTGGTGGAAACTCAGCTGCTGTGGTTGGCTGAGACTCAGCTACTTGTCACAAGAGTAGGTTACAGTCTATTACACATCAGTTTATTATACGTGGAAAAGCCCTTAGGCTACACTTAAAATATGTAAGGAGGCAGCTTTAGGCCAAACTTAATGTACCATGTTCCAGGCCAAGTGTATGATGGGAGGTGGGGGTTTGAATGAAAGGAGGGGCCAAGACAGCTATGGGAAGTGGCCTGTGGTGTGGCAGTCAGACATGTGTGGTTTTGTGCCATCTTACGTCAGACTGGGTAGAAATGGCCAACACCTGAAATGGACGCCTTCCATTACATTGTTGCAACCATTAACATCTAAACTATAGCTATTTCAACCCTGGCTGCTCATTAGGGATTAGGGAGCTTCTGAAAATCCTGATGTCCAGGTCATACCTCAGACTAATTATATTAGAATATCTGGTATCAATAGTTTTTAACGTTCCCCAGGTGATGCTATTGTGCACCCTAGATTGAGAACCACTGCTCTAGGCTGAGGGCTCAGGCCATCAGCTGATCCTTGAGGAACTCTGTCCGTGTGCCTTCCCTTGAATGAACTGTTTGCCTTTTCCCTAAAGGAAGAATGCAAACAAGAACAACAGGAAACCATCTGTGTATTCTGAGCTGATGGAATGGCCTCCCACTGTCCTCCAAGCTTATCTATGGCATCATTCTCCCCTCACCCCACCCAGAGAGATTGCAAGGGTAGAGGGTGGAGTTCTGATAGAATGTGGAAGAAGAGGTTACAGGCAGCTCAGGGACAACAAGAATATGCTTTACTGGACATCAGCAAAGCCTCCTTTGTAATGAGTTTCTGACCAGAATCAAGGGTAGGCTGGAGCCAATAGGACTGCTGGAGCAAGGCTGGAGGGAGTCAGGACTGGCCAGCCACAGGCAAAGGGCAGATCAGGAGCTGGGAGGCCAGGAGCCTTCTCCCAAAGAACAAGAGAGCACTCCATCTCCTCATGGAATGGGAGCCAATGGAGGTAAAGCAAGGGAGTGGCAGGTTATGGATGAGAACCCAGGTGTCCTGGTCCCTTGTAATGCTCTTTTATTTGTATCTTCACATGTATGTTAAAAAGCTAATTATTGTTCAGCCAAAGTACATGCTGCCTTCTGCTGAGAAGAGAATCAGCCAGCAGGGAGAAGGCCAATGCTCTATAAGGCCACCCTGTGTGTTGAAGGGGCAGAGCACTGACTTAAAGGCCTTGCAGTGCTGACACAGGAAGGGAGATGAGCTTGACTAAACTCCCACAGCCGGGAAGTGAAGCCCGGAACTGCAGGCTTACTCTTCAGAAGGGTTCCAAGATAGCAACAGAAAACATTTCTTCATTCATCATTCACACATTTTAAAAACCATGTTGATTAGAAAAAATCCACGGCTTTCCCCCAGCTTGACTCTCCAGAGGCTGTCATGGTCCATGCTCCAGGGAGTAGGTTTACACACAGCATGTGGGAATCTGGCAGCTGGGCAGCATGGCACCCTGCAAACCTTAGTTGTTTCTCAACATGAGTTGAGTGGGATTGAAGAGAAAATAATTTTCCATTAATAAAGTTGCATACCTCTTTTTAAACTTGAAATGAGAATCTGATTCTGCATTAAGACAAGTTTCACAGAAACAGATTCACCAATAAATTCCTTTCCAGGGGCCAGAGCGAAGTTTAAGTTGTAAAGAAAAGCACTGGGCGAAGTGCTTCCCACGTTTTAGTAGTTCCCATGCTCTTGTAGTAGTAGTCTCAGTAGGCCCTGTTTAATAGTAATGTTCTTTTGTGAATTTCCCACCATAACTTTTTTTTCTTTTTAGTTCTGGGGTACGTGTGCAGGATGTGCAGGTTTGATACATAGGTAAATGTGTGCCACGGTGGTTTGCTGCGCCTGTCAACCCATCACCTAGGTATTAAGCCCAGCATGCAGTAGCTATTTCCACCATAATTTTTGCGGGGCCTTATTAGAGGGTTTCCATTTTAGATGAAGTACTAATTTCCAGTAAGTGGCTTACCACTACATAGGCATGCATCACAGAAATGCTCAACAAGGTCTGCAGGTCATGTTTGCATTCGGGGAACTCGCTACTCCAAGCCAGGTGGGACCATTTAAGCGCTGGCTAGTTGGGCAAGGGAGTGGATACCTGAACCCATGTTTTTACTTAGTCTCATGGCACAGCAGCGCTCCTAAAGATGGATATATGGGGCCACTGCCGGCGTCCTGCCCTCCTCCCCAGGCTCTGCCTCTACCATCCTAGGAATAGCTGCACCCCACTGAGAATCCAACCGAACCCAGTCCTGTTCTCTGGGAAGCGGGTACCCCAATGGGGAGCACCAACCAACTGCATACCCTCTCCGCTTCTCTGTAGGGTTCCAGGAGTGAATTGCAAACCCACCGGGAAAATGAGCGAAGAGACGGTCCCCGAGGCTGCCTCGCCGCCGCCCCCGCAGGGGCAGCCTTACTTTGACCGCTTCTCAGAGGACGACCCCGAGTACATGCGTCTTCGCAACCAGGCAGCGGACCTGCGGCAGGACTTCAACCTAATGGAGCAGAAGAAGCGCGTAACCATGATCCTGCAGAGTCCTGTGAGTGGGGCTGACCCGGACGAGAGAGGGCGCAGGGGGCGCTGGCTCTTCAGGGTGTATACCCACGCGAAAGATGAGTAACTCCTCCTCCCCTTGCTCAGGGTCGGTAGAAATGTAAGCCCACTGAGCAAGACGGATCTGGTCACCAGGGGCCTTGACTCTCCCTTGTAGCTGGTGGATGACAGAAACTGGCTTGTATGCGGCAGTTTGGCTGTGTGCAGTGGGGAGGTGGGACGGAGACAGAAGTCCCCCTCAGTTTCCTGTACCCCTTCGGAGCCTCAGTTCCCAGTCTTCCCTCCTCACCGAAAGCTATGACAGTGAACGGACAAATCCATGTAAATTGGAGACCAGCAGGGTACCAGGAGGAGGGGTTGGGGCTCCCTTTACTGAACACCACAAAGTAAGAACTTTCTGTCGGGACAAATGAAGCTTTGACATGAATGGGATGGGGCTGAGGAGGGCCTGGAAGTCTCAGGAGGTGGGGAGAGTGGAGGACTCAGCAGGGCTATGGGATGCGGTGTGGGAAGGGAAGGCAAGTTGGGATCACTGACGTCCCTCCTTACTTGGGGCGGGTTGATTCCTGCCTGGCATGGACCCAGAGCTCCTCCTTGAGGCAGGTAGTGCCTTTGAGAAGGCCGAAGCATGGGACCTGTGGACCACTGAAGACAGAGGGAGATCAGTGTGGAGGAGGCAAGAGGGATCTGACTGTGTAGAGCTTGGGGGTCCTCAGGAATCAGCCTATGATCCTAAGGATCAGGAAGCCCAGGGACAGAGTTGGCGTCTCCAGTTGCTTGCCAGGATGGGCTCAGGAGGTGGGAGCCACTCTGTCTTGGCCTTCCGGGCTCCAGAGAGCCAGGGCCTGTGCAGGGGCTGTGTGAGGCCCTGGCTGGGAGCCATGGTGCATACTCAGGCTTCACAGAGCAGCTCCAGGGAATGGACCCAGGTCTGGGCGATATTGTGTTGGGGAGCCTGGAGGAATATGGCAGATGCTGAAAGCACTGGGTTGAGGAGCCCCTGGGAAAACCCCAGAGTGTGGCTAGGAGGGGTGACAAGGGGGTTAGGAGAGGCGGCAGAGTTAGTACCAGTCCAGATTTCAGGGCTCAGGCAGGAAATAGGGATTGGAAGAGGGTCTGCTTCCTTCTGTCCTTTTATAGGTTGGCCAACACACCTAAGTGGCCCCCCATTTTCTCTTAAGTGTTTTATCCTGCCACCTGGTGGGCATGATTCCTTGCTTATGGCCCCATGGTCTGAAAAGCCAGGCTTAGAGTTGGACATCAGGAGTGGAAGCAATCTCAGAGGTCATCAAATCCTCCTGTTCTGCCTCCTACCCTTTCATTAAGCACATGAGGAAACTGAGGCCCGAAAGAATCACAGGCATCGCTAATGGAGAGGGATGGTGGCTCTCTCCATTCAGTTCTGCCTAAAAAAATGTCTTTCATTACTAAAGTGAAGTCCTGCCATGTCTGATGGTGGGGAGGGGTCTTGGCCCTCATTTAGACACAGAAAGGATCTGGAATCTAGATTACTGCCCAGAGGGCAAGGGAACACAAGATCCATTCCCAGCATTTCTTTGTTGCTTCCCATACAGCAATTCCTGAGGTCCTAGTGGAACTGCTCAGTGTCCCTTGTGGCCAGGGATCCTAAGCATGGCCCTGACCTAGCTGACCCAGGGGCAAGGGTGGGCATTTGGAAGAGCTCATTGTTCGGCCGCTGTGTGAGAAGCTATGGGGAGACCAGCACCTCGGGGTCTGCTTTAGTCTTTCAGGGAGGAGCTCGAAGGCCTCATCCAGGAGCAGATGAAGAAGGGGAACAACTCCTCCAACATCTGGGCCCTGCGGCAGATCGCGGACTTCATGGCCAGCACCTCCCACGCAGTCTTCCCAACATCTTCCATGAGTATGTGGTGTCTGGGGAGCTGCCAGGAGCAGAGGTGGAGGGGAGGGTGGGGTGGGGAAGAGAGGGAGGAGCAGCAAGAAGCATCTGATTGCCAGGCAATGGAGCAAGCAGCCTATTGTGTTATTAGGCCTTGGGGAGCTCAGCAGCAGCCAGAGAGGTACCTGGCTCTGCTTCTGATGTTGATGCAAATTAAACATCCACAGAAGAATTACCCCTGATGCCAGGAATGAGAGGGTGGAGGTGACTTCAGCAGATGGGAGGAGACCACTGAAGCGTGTGTTTCCATGCCCCACTAGACAGGCCCACCTGACTCCACAGATGAGGGCTGAGAGGAGCCAGCCAGGGCTATGCAGGAAGCCACCCTCCTGGGCTGTTATGGTCTGCCCATAACGTTTAAAAAACAAGCATCAAAAAATACTCCCCCTCAATAAGATATTGCAGGATTATGGCTGAAAACTGTGAAAATAACCAAGAAAGGGAAACAGAAATCATTCTACTGTGTTCTTAAAGCCCTCAAATTACTATTCTTTTTTTTTTTTTTTTTTTTTCTGGGACGGAGTCTCGCTCTGTTGCCCGGGCTGGAGTGCAGTGGCCGGATCTCAGCTCACTGCAAGCTCCGCCTCCCGGGTTCACGCCATTCTCCTGCCTCAGCCTCCTGAGTAGCTGGGACTACAGGTGCCCGCCACCTCGCCCGGCTAGTTTTTTGTATATTTGAGTAGAGACGGGGTTTCACCATGTTAGCCAGGATGGTCTCGATCTCCTGATATTTTGGTGAACATATATCCTTCCAGTCCTTTTTTTCTTAACATATGTAGATTATGCAAGCACAAATGTAATTACATAAAATATGGTTCTATAATATAATTTTTGGTGGATACATGCTATTTAATCAATTTCCCATTGTTGGACTTTTAGGTTATTTCCAACTTTTTCTATTAGGAACAACAATGCAACAAACATCCTTGTAAATAAACCTGAGATTATATCCATGATTATTTTCTTAAGATAAATTACTAGTAGAATTGCTGAATTGAAGGTACATGCATGCATGTTTTAAAGATTTTAATGCATAATGGCAGATTACATCCTTTCTCCAAATGGATCCAATTTACGTTCCCAACAGCAATTCGGTAGAGTGCCCATTTCCTCTACCCTGGTCCATAGTGTATATCACCATTTGTTTCATCCTCCCGATTCAGTAGGTGACAAATAATACCTTATTTGTGTTTTAATGTGCATTTATTTGACTACTGATGAGGTTGGATATGTTATGTATTTTCACATACATATTGGACATAATTTTCTTTCCTTCCTTCTTTCCTTCCTTCCTTCCTTCCTTCCCTCCCTCCCTCCCTTCCTTCCTTCCTTCC
>NW_016832657.1:348222-363882 GCF_001698545.2 Rhinopithecus bieti | reverse complement strand
TCCCTCCCTCCCTCCCTCCCTCCGTCCCTCCTTCCTTCCTTCCTTCCTTCTTTCCTCTTTCTCTCTTTCCTTTTCTCCTTCCTTTCCTTTCCCTTTTCTTTTCTTCTTCCTTTCCTTTTCCTTTTTTTCCTTTTCTTTTTTTCTCTTTCTTTCTCACAGAATCTCACTCTGTTGCCCAGGCTAGAGTGCAATGGTGAAATCTCAGCCCACTGCAACCTTCCAGGCTCAAACGATCCTCCCACTTCAGCCTGCCAAGTAGCTGGGACCACAGGCACGCACCACATGCCCGGCTAATTTTTGTATTGTTTGTGGAGACAGAGTTTCACCATGTTGCCCAGGCTGGTTTGGAACTTCTGGGTTCAAGTGATCCGCCCACCTTGGCCTCCCAAAGTGTTAGCATTACAGACGTGAGCCACTGTGCCCGGCCCTGACTTTCTTTTTATAGTAAATTGCCTTTTTACATCTTTTGCCTGTTTTCCTATTAGTGTATTATTTTCTTATAGATTTTTACATTTTTGTAAAGTAAAGCTATTTCTCTATTATAGTCAAATATATTGCTTTTTTTTTTTTTCCAGTTTCTCCTTTGTCTTTTAGTTTTGTTCATGGTTTTTTTTTTTTTTTTTTTGGTCTTATAGAATTCTTTAGTTTCTGTGTAGTGGAAACCATTGTAATTTTCCTTTGTGTGTTCTGCATTTGATTGCATGCTTAGAAATACCTTTCCCATGTTTTATCATCCGATGGAACAAATACACTTAATTATGCATTTGTTAATTTTTCTCAACTGTTTGTACAAGTTTATTCTTTACAATAACTTTAGGCCAGGCACAATGGTTCATGCCTGTAATTTCAACATTTTGGGAGGCCAAAGCAGGTGAATCACCTGAGGTCAGGAGTTTGAGACCAGCCCGGCCAACATGGTGAAACCCTGGCTCTACTAAAAATACAAAAATTAGCCAGGCATGGTGGTGCAAGCCTGTAATCCCAACTGCTTGGGAGGCTGAGGCGGGAGAATTGTTTGAACCCCAGAGGTGGAGGTTGCAGTGAGCCGAGATCATACCACTGCACTCCAGCCTGAGCGACAGAGCAAGATTCCATCTCAAATAAGCAAAAACAAAAATCAAACAAACTTTAGAATTATTTTGTCAAGTCCCCCCATTGACCTTAAAAATTCCTTTTGGGATTTTGATTGGGATTACATTAAATGAATAAGTTGATTTGGTGAAGAATTTATAAATTTATAATTTTATATTAGAATGTAAGCTCTGTAGGGGAAATTTGTATGTTTGGTTCACCACTATATCCTTTGATTTAGAATATATCTGGCACATAGTGGGTACTTAAAAATATTTACATGAATGAATTGTAAATCTTTTCAGAAATGAGATATGTCTTTTATTTATTTAAATCGTCTTACATATTCATCAGAAAAGTTTAGTAATTAGTTTCATGTAGTTCTTACTAATTTCTTATGAAGTTTATTCCGGAATTTTTAAATAACTTTGTTATTTTAAATGAATCTTTATCCATTCTATTTTCTTTCTGGTTATAGTTCTCATTTAAGATAAATTGTTAGATATATATATACATAAAAGTGTGTGTGTGCGTGTGTGTGTATACACTAGCCCCTTATTGAACTCTTATTTAAATTTTAATATCATCTCAGTTAATTCTTTTGGGTGTTGTATATACAAAAATCACATAATCTGCAAATCATAATCATTTTGTTTCCTTCATTTTAGCATTTACCCATTGGTTTATTTTTCCAGTTTTCTCTTTAAATCTGTTAGAACTTTTAGAACAATGTTTAATAATAGATTATAGTTATCCTTGTCTTATTTCTGACTTTAATGGAAGTTGTTTTACCACAAGAGTTTCAGATAATTATTTTTTGTCATGTTGAGGAAGTATTTTTTTATTCTAGTTCACTATGAGTTTTTCTCAGGAATGGATGTTGAATGTCATAAAATACATTTTGGCCATTTATTGATTTTTTTTCCTTGAACTATTGAGGTGATGAGTTATAGTAACAGATTTCTGAATATTGAACTCCTTTTTCATTACTGAAATAAATCATTCCTGGTCTTGATGCATTCTTTTAAAATACCCTTCTGGATTTGATTTTCCAGCGTTTTATTAAAGATTTTTGCATTCATATTCACACATGAGATTGGTTGGCAGTTCACTTTTTGGGCAGTCTTTACCTAGTATTGACATTATGGCTGTAATTTCATAACATGAATCAAGGTGATTTCACTCTCTTTTTTACCCTGATGTAGTTTAAATAAGATATGAAATCTCTGTTCCTTGAGATTTATTATTCACTTAGAAAGTCATCTAGATCTGGAGTATTTTAGAGATTTTGATGTTTTGTCCTCAGTTTCATCTGGAGTTTTAAAATTTATTTTGCTGCTTCTTGGTTAAATTTTGGTCATCTAGTTTGTGTAACATAATACATTTCATGGAGCTTTTCAAAATTATTAGAGTCATTTACAATATTATTTTTATCATTTAAATTTCCTGCTAAAGTAGATGAGATAACATCCCATTCTCATTCCTGGTGCTATGTAAATTTTTACTTTCTCTTTATTGACCAATCTAGGTGTTTGTTTATTCATCGATCTTCTTATATAAGCCAGTTCTTGGATTTACTTATTGGTCCTGTTATTCTTTCTGCTTCTTGATTCATTACTTTTGTTTCTATATTCATTAATTCTTTTCCATAATTCTGTTTATTTTATTGTTTATGTATTTTCTAGAGTAGCATAAGATTGATTTTTTAAAAAATTAATTCAATAATAAAGACATTTAAGGCTATACATTTTTTTCTATGAGTATGTGTTTGGCCTTATCTCAGGAATGTGACACATAGTGTTTCTTTTATTGTTAATTTCTAAATAGCTTGCAGTTGCTGTTTGGACTTTATTTTTCTTCTAAGAGCTATCTGGGAGTGTTTTCTCATTTCCAAGTGGTCGAATGCTTAGTCTTTTACAGGTTTGCTAATAGCATCGGATTTTATTGCATTATGTTTAGAAAATGTAGCCTATTTAATTTCTGTGTTGGAGATTTATTGAGATATTCTTTGTGGCCTAATAATATCATTTTAGAATGATAATGGGTATACACCATCTCTGTAGCATGGTATTTAATCTATATTTTTGTTTTAATTTGATTTTGTCAAAAATTTTCTCCCATTATATTTGATTTCTATTCATTCTCTGGGTATTTGTGATAGTTTTTGCTTTCTCTATCTTGAAATATTCACAGCATAAGCATGACTGATAGTTATAGCTTCACTATTGATTGTACGTTTAATTCATATAAAATGACCTACAAAATAGCTTCTTTGTATAAGAGAATATTGTTTTGCCCAACTTCTATTTTGATAATAATGTGATGACCTCTGCTTAGTTTTTGTTTATATTTGCCTGGTGTACTTTTGAACTTCCTTTTATTTTTACCTCTTTTGGGCCACTTTATTTTGGTGGGGTTTTTTTGTTTGTTTGTTTTGTTTTTGAGACAGGGTCTTGCTCTGTCTCCTAGGCTGGACAGCAATGGTGCAAACACAGCTCACTGCAGCCTCAACCTCCTGGGCTCAATGATCTTCCTAACTCAGCCTCCCAAGTAGCTGGGACTACAGGCATGTGCCACTACGCCTGGGCAATTTTTAAATTTTTTATAGAGACGAGGTCTCACTGTGTTGCCCAGACTGGTCTCAAACTCCTAGGCTCAGGCAATTTTTCTGCATTAGCTTCCCAGAGTGCTGGGATTACAATTGTGAGCCACTGTGCCTGGCCTGTTTTTATTTTTTGTAAACTTCCTATAGCATTGCCATCTGACATTCTGTGGCTATAACAGAGAAATCAGATAGCCAATTTTTTTGGTTCCTTTTTAGGTAGCCAAACATTTTTTTTTCTAGATGCTTATGGGTATTTTCCCCTTATTCCTGTATTTCAGAAATGTTACCAGGAAGCATATAATTGTAGGTTTTTTTCTTTATATGAACTTTTCCCATAATCAGTGAGTACTTGCATGCACAGGTCTTTTTTTTTTTTTCCAGTTTAGAAAATGTTTCTTCTACTATATTCATACTGCTTATCTATAGCCTTGCTCTTTGGTTTTTGTCTCCCAAATCTGTCATATTCTCTACCATCCTTTCCATGTCTGTCCTTATACTCTTCCTCCTGAGAAAGGAATAGGGCTGACCAGCATTCCCATTGCCTCACCAATCAGCATCTGTCAGGAAGACAGATGGATGCCCGGAAATCTGCTTAGTACACATCCGGGATATCTGAGTCTGGGATGTGGAGAGGGGAAGTTTCAAGTATCACGAGTTCAAGCCCAGATAGGTTGTTATCTGTCTAGCTCCATTTGCCTTAGAAATTGGGGTTTTGCACATCAGTGTGCCCTTAAGTCTTAGCTTTCAGGGACCGTGGTGAGTTTTCATCTTTTTCTGTGTTTTCTTAGTTACTTTGACTTAATGGCTCAGTTAGATCTGATTTATAAATGTGACGTTTGGCCATCCTAACTTTCGTGAGGCCAATTAGAATAAGCTTTTAAAAACTTGTTGTAATATTATCTTATGTTTAAAATGGATACATAACAGTTGTACATATTTATGGGGTACATGTGACTTTTTATATATAAATATAATGTAATGATCAAATCAGGGTGATTGGAATAACCATCACCTCAAACACTTATTTCTTTATCTGAGAACATCCCACATCTTTTCTTCTAGCTGTTTGGAAATGCACTACGAATTCTTGTTAACTATAGTCGCCTTATTGTACTTTCAAATTCCAGAATTTCTTCAGTCTGTGTGTGTGTTTTGTGCTCATTAATCAACCTCTCTTCATCCCCCTTCTCTTGAGACACGGGGCAGGGGATCGGGAGCTCCTTTTGAGCCCTTCTGTTCTCGTCTTCTTCTGCCCCTTGTACCTGTGGGTGAGGTAATCCTCTTAGTTGAACCTCCAAGGGGTTGGGGAGGGAGACTTCCTTTGATACAGACACAGAGGATGTGATGGGGTGAGTGTTTTCAGACCTATTCTGGCCCCCTGGCCATCACTGGGGCCCCATGGTTATTGGTGGGAGAAGTATTCAAAGAACTGTGGTATAGACTGTATAGACCTCCCAACATCAGCCCCACCTGCCCGCCTTTGCCTGGGGCCCTGTGCTTTTGACATGCCCTTGCTGCTAGGCATGAAGCAGAGAGGTAATTTCTTGTCTGGGGAACCCACAGAGGGCAGGAGGCAATCCCAGACTGGTCAATTTGAATTAGAAATCCTTAACTTTGGAAGTTTGTTGTTGTCCTTGGCAGTTAACTAGGCTTTTGGACCACTGCTGTCCCCGCTATCTGTGTTTGCAGGACACCTGCCCTGGAGGTGTATCACCTCTGGTTGGCACAGGCCCTTGTGTGTGTTTCCTGACATGGATGATTCAAGGCCTGCTCTGCTCGCTGGATGTTGGCCCAGCGCCCAGTCCACCCTCACTTTTGTAGACCACGTCATCACTTCCACTAATGGCACACTTGATGCAGGACATACATTGTACCGCTGCAAGGTTCACAGAGGTGGTAAAAGCTTCCAAAGAGCATCCTGATCCATTAAAATCTTTGGTGGGAGCTGGGAGAGGCAGCATCAGGAGGCTCCCAGCCAGAAACCATTTTAAGCCAGAACCTTTCCTATTGATTCTCTTATTGGTTCCCAGACGCTGATTCAGGCGCTGGAGTTCAGAGGCCCTCTGCTCCCTTCCTGAGACATGTAGGCAGTGGTCACCATAGTTAACGGGATAGACTGGATGTCATCTCCTAGACCCTTGCATGCCCTGAGGACAAGACTATCAAACCCTCTAGGCCCATTTCCAAATCCCTTCCACATCCCCCCAAATTCCCAGCAAGAACCACCGTATAGCTAAGGGACTGCATGCCCAGAGAGGAGCCTAGGTACCCTGCCTGAGCCAGCCTTTCAGCCAGCCACAGCTGCACTCACTTCCAGAAGTTTATGACTTGTTAGAAAAACTTGAGGAAGTTACTTCCAGGCTGATCTGGCTTTCTTTTTTTTTTTTTTTTTTTGAGATGGAGTCTCACTCTGTCCCCAGGCTGGTGTGCAGTGGTGCACTGCAACTTCCACCTCCCAGGTTCAAGCGATTCTCCTGCCTCAGCCTCCTGAGTAGCTGGGATTACAGGCATGTGCCACCACGCCTAGCTAATTTTTGTATTTTTAGTAGAGACGGGGTTTGACTGTGTTGGCCAGGATGGTCTCGATCTCTTGACCTTGTGATCTGCTGGCCTTGACCTCCCAAAATGCTGGGAGTCGCCGCACCCAGCCCTGATCTGGCTTTCTATTTTCCCTGTTTCTAAATCACAGAAAATGTTATTACCTGGTGTCGTTAAAAACAATGTAATAGCTGGTTTAATGACCAGTAACTTCTTCATTAATAATAACTGATGAAATATACCCCTGTTTCCACTCAGAGATTTATTCTTGCTTTGATTCAGTGCCCATCTTCAGAGTTTATGGTAAGCTTGGCATTCCCAGAACCTGTGCGGCATTCCCAGAATCCTTCATTCTGCGTCCTTGAGATTTGCCATGATTTTTGAGCAAAAGCTTATCTGAATGAGCAGACTTTATTGGGCACAAATGTCAATTTTGTGGACTCCTTCCCCAGGTAAGGGTCAAAGAATGTTTAATTCCCTGCCTGGGGAAGTTTCCTGTGCAGGTTTAGTGCCAGTGAGAATTTGGAGAACACTGGAGCAAGGAAGGGGAGGGCAGATGGGCGCTGGCCCTGAGAGAACTGCACTGTCCCTGCAGATGTCTCCATGATGACACCCATTAATGACCTCCACACGGCTGACTCCCTGAACCTGGCCAAAGGGGAGCGGCTCATGCGGTGCAAGATCAGCAGTGTCTACCGACTCCTGGACCTCTATGGCTGGGCCCAGCTGAGCGACACCTATGTCACGGTGAGCAGAACACCCTGGAGTTGGGTGGGGCACCGCGTGTGGTCCCACAAAACTCAAAGGGAGAACTCCTGACCCTTGGCATGGCCATGGCACTGCTGGTGACCTTTGGTCAAAATGCACTGAGCCCTGCCAAGGTTTTTAACCACTGTGGTCATTGATAAGGCAGCCTGCCCAGCGGGCACTTCTTTGGATGGGAAGGAACTCCTGGATCCTGTACTAGAGTTACCCTTGATCACAGTGAGTTTCCTTTTGTAGCTCCCTTTCCCTGCTCCAAATAAAGGCTGAGTCCTTTTTATCTCTCATGGCTGGGGGGAGAGATAAGAGTTCATTAGAGGAAGACTTGGGTGCAGTGGATTCAGGGGAAGAGGGGATTCAAGCACAGTGTCCTTGGAAATGCCCCCTCTCCCTCTTTCCCTCCTGAGAACGTGTGTCTTTCCTCCAGTTGAGAGTCAGCAAGGAGCAGGACCACTTCCTGATCAGCCCTAAGGGAGTTTCTTGCAGTGAAGTCACAGCGTCCAGCCTGGTGAGTACAGTCCAGCATCACTGCCCACTCCTTATTGAAATGACAGCACTTTCTCTGTTCCCACAGTGTTAGGTCGTCTCCAAATTGGTCACTGTTGCGCTGTGGAGCTCACAATCTGGTAGGGCGGAGAAGATACATGGAACAAACTAAGTGTCCAGAGCATGATGCGACCAAGAGACCAATTGCCAGGAGGAGGCGGCAAGTGCAGTGAGAGGGAGGAGGGAGCAGAGATGGGCCTGGCATCCTCTCAGCAGACTCATGGGATGGCTACGCCTGGGATTAGACCACGATGGTTGGGAGTAGGGGACCTTTCTGGAT
Source organism: Rhinopithecus bieti (assembly GCF_001698545.2). NCBI lineage: Eukaryota > Metazoa > Chordata > Mammalia > Primates > Cercopithecidae > Rhinopithecus > Rhinopithecus bieti. The sequence goes on along the minus strand of NW_016832657.1, from coordinate 356,080 downwards.
AGGGGGTACATTAGAATAAGAACCAAAGCAGCACAAGATTTGTCCAGCACTGGTACCATTAGAGATGCTTCTGGGTCCCCTTTCAGTGTTGCTCCTTTTAGATGAGGTAGAGGCTTTCAAAAGTTACTGTAGTTCAGGAAATATTTCTGGATGGGAGGAGGAAAGCATAGAAAGGACTGTCTTAGAAGCAGAAAAGGCCCAATCCTTCTCAGATACATGGGCTGCGGCTGCTGTGCCATGTACCTGGGAGAGGAGGATACCACCTTGGGGGCCTCTGCCAGGCTTGAGACATGCTTAGGTGTAGAGTCCAGCTACTCAGTCAAAAGTTCAGGCTCGGCAAGCCATAGAATATCTAGGCAGGGCAGGACTTCCACCATGGCCAAGGCCACTTGAGAGGCAGGAAAGGAAACTGGTGCCCAGGGAGGGTAAGCACCTTGCACAAGGCTACCCAAGGAGGTGATGGCCAAGTCAGAGCTGGAACCACAGAGACAAGGATGACACAGGCTCTGCCTGTAAGGTGTTCATGGTCTGGTTGGAGGAGAGAGGCGAGGTAATCAGCTATTTAAGCTCAGGGTAGAGAGTGTTCCAGTAAAGGTGAAGGAAGCTTGGGGAGCCTGGAAAGGGGCACCCTACCTCACCAGGAGCTGTAGGAGGAGGAGGGAATGAGGGAGGAGGCTTCTAGCTGAAACCATGGTGCAGGAGTGGAGTCAGTGGGATATGAACCAGTGGGGTAAGCAGACTTAGACCATGGTGGCAAGGAGAGGTTTGGCGGAGGTGACTCTGTCCTCAGCAGGAGTGCAGCATGCATCAAGCCCAGATGCATACAAGAGCCCTGTGCATGCATTTGGGAGGACAGGTGAGTGGCCGAGTCTGACTCAAGTGTTCAGTATCTAGAGGTGACCTTGGAAGGGGATAGGGTCCAAGTGATAAATGGCATGGAAGATCTTGTTACGGTGTTTTGGCTTTATTCTGCTGGACATGCAGAGCCACCGAAGTGCAAGCAGGGGAGTAATGCAAGCAGGTTTCTATTGTAGAAAGATCACTCAGAAAGCTGTGTGGAGGCCAACTGACACCTAGGTGGGGTTATTACAGCAAGCTGGGAAGGAAATTCCGGGCCTCTGTGCTTAGTAGGCCTGGTGATCAGTTGAGTTGGGAGTATGGGATTGAATTTGAGGAGCTGGTGGGACATTCAAGAGATGTCAGTTGGCATTTGGTTATTCTAGGTTCAGAAGAGATGCAGGCTAGAGATACAGGTTTGAGTCATGGGCATGAGATGTTTATGGAGTGTGTGTAGACATAGGGCTGCTGTGTGTGGTTGTACAGTTTGTGTACTGCACAAGGGAGCCTGGCTAATAAGGAGGAGAATAGAGAGTGAAATCCAACCTGTATTCCTCTCACTAAGTGTGTCCTAGCATTGGGCTTCTGTTTGGAATTTGCACAAAGGCAATGCCCACACATCAAGCCCTATGTCCCTGGGCTGTCCTCAAGAAGGAGTGCCTGCTTTCCCATTTGTACAAAGGCACTATATGGGAGGGTGGCTGTTGTATTAGGCTGTGGAGGTTCTTGAGTGACAACAGATCACACATCCAATGATGAGATATAAAATATGTGAGATCAGAGAGAGATCATCTGAGAGAGGGAATTCTAAACAGGCCACATGTCCAAGGAAGTGGGGGAGCTGGGCTGAGGGAAACTGGAGGCCAGCACTCCATACTTAGGTTTAAAGTACCTGAGGTGGGAGAGTTGCTGCAGCTTTTAGGGGTCACGCTGCCTTGACGTCTGTGAAATTCACTTAAAATAGGATATTGTAAGTGGAGGTTTGTTGAACATCTTCCTGATGCTTCTATATAAGCAAACGCCAGCAGCACATCCCTCCGCCCACATTAGTGTTGGTCTCCCTGCTTTGATGCCCATCTTGTCTGCCTGGGCTTTCTGGAGTGGGAGTGATGAGCAATTTGAGGAACTGCTCTGTGTGCCACATTCAGGATGTCATGGGTGCCTCAGTTTTAAGGGCTAAATTTGTGGTGAGTTTTAGAGACTATCATCTGGCTTGTTAACTAACGTCCAGGGAACAACTGCAGTCAGTGAAGTTAGGTTAACTCCCACCTGCCGGGAGATTGCACTCCGGGAAGCCGGGGAGGTGTTCAGTGAGAGTGCACTGGGAGGGGCTGGCTTTAGGATTTGGATTTGTGCTGGGTGATTTGAGAGAGAGTTCTGTTTACCTTGGATTGTGGGCTTTCAGGACACAGGAAATTCTGTGATTGAATATTTTACTGCTTTTTATCCAAGAGGCAGGGGAGTGGGGGCGCAGAGTGAGGCTAGAGCTGTCATTGGTAAAGCAGCCGCAGCCTCTTTGCGCCTCATTGAGAAAGGGCTCAGTGTGGACATTACTCCCCCTGGAAGGCCTCTCAGATGCTCCTTTTCTGCTGGGATGAAAGACTCCCCCGTCTCTGTCTAGAGAATTCTGTGCATGACTCTTTTCTAGCACTTTGCTACCACATGTGTGGTCTGTGGATCACTTGAGAACTTGTTAGAAATGCAGGCTCTCAGGCCCCCCTCAACCTCTGAATCAGAACCTCCATTTGATTGGGCTTTGGGTGATTCTCATGCATAGTCAAGTCTGAGAAACTGTGCTCTCGCATTTCTCCTACTGAATTATAATCGTCTGTGCTCCTGTTAGACTGTGCACTCACTGAGGGCAGGAACTGGTTTGTTTTCTTCTAACACCAAGTCAATCATTGCTCACAGTGTCTAGAATGTGTGAATATAGGTGGGTGGCACATGCTGGGCCCACCAGCTGGGAGAGGAGTGAGAGGCCTCCACCACCCTGTTGCCATAAGTCTCTCTTCTTCCCTGGCGCAGATCAAGGTGAACATTCTGGGAGAGGTGGTGGAGAAGGGCAGCAGCTGCTTCCCAGTGGACACCACGGGCTTCTGTCTGCACTCGGCCATCTATGCAGCTAGGCCCGATGTGCGCTGCGTCATCCACCTGCACACACCAGCCACAGCAGCGGTGAGTGGGCTCCTTCTCAGCCAGCCAGGGAAAGACATAAGGCAGCCGAGGTTGTAGCAATCTCGTCACTTTAAACAGTCTGGAAAGATCTAGAACTCAGGCCAAGGTGAAGCGAGAGACCTCCCAACGTGGAAATGCCCAGCCTCTCCACCTTTCTGACTACTAAAGTCATAGCATAACATGAAGACGTGGAATGTCTGTTCCATTGTGTCCCCCACCCTGCTGCATACACAAGCTGGGACCCCTTGCCCAGGGGACAGTGCCTTCTAAGTTTCTACTCAGGTCAGTCCTGTTGGACCAAGGGGTGGGGCCTGCACCCACGAAGCCAGGCTCTGGTGAGGAGATATATTGACAGAGGACAACCAGTTGGTGGGAACCTGGACTGTGTCCACTTTCCCATAGCTCAGCGTAGGCTGAGAGTAGGGGACATTGCAAACAAAACTGAGAGGGAAGAGAAAGAAGAGCCTCAAGGAGCAGGTTGTCCCCCCCTGGGGGGACATGTGTGCCTAAGGCACTGCAATGTCACTTAGAAAGACGGCAGACAACCAGTTCTGGGCACTCCCCCCGGAACCCCACCCTATCCTGCTGACCCCTAGGCCACACACCTACAGGGACAGAGTAGGCTGACTTGTTATCAGCCTGTTTTCTCAGCAAAGTACACTGGTTATGAACACTCAGACCTTCCAGAATTTGGACTAAGATGTGAAGATGTATTTGTGCCGAGTATGCATCTTTGCAGAGCTCAGGGCTAAGTCAGGGCAGAATGAGTGAAGGAGGGCAAGGGTTCTTCTAAACCCCTCCATGCTCCTTGCTTAAAAAAAAAATATTGCACACTCTGTCCACCATGAGCAGCTCACTTTTAATAAGTGGTGGGGCAATGGGTTACAACCTGTGTTTCAACCCTGGGATAATACAAGTGCTGGTCCAGCACTTGTATTATCCCAGTCCCAGGGGCAAGAGATTGCTTTTGAGGTGGGACCTTTGTATTGGGTAGCTAATAATTTCATTCCTTTTAACATGGGGCTTTTCAGTGGGCCTCTCTCTTTGTCAAAAGTCATGACCTTATCTGCACTGAAACCAAAGCTGAGGGTCTCCAGCCTACCCCAAGAGATCTGGACTCTGCTTACCCTAGGCTGGTGCAAACTCCACCACAGCCTGCCTCTTCCCAGAGTTATATGACAAAAGCAAAGCTGTGTGAGGCGGGGAGAGTGGGAGGGGCAGCAATAGGTCTCTGGAGTGCATTCTTTCTAGCAATTCTAAAAGGTGATATGTTGACGTGGCTGCTGTGAAAGCAGTGATGGAAAGACGCTAGAGCAAGCCACGTGACAGCACACCCAAGCCAGGTGGTGGAGCAGCCCAGGGCTTTCTTGTGCCTGCTCCCCACCCTCACCCCTCACCAGCCCCCAGAGTGGAGCTGGACTGTGCTGCTCTGAGGAAAGGGCTGGGAGGGCTGCAGGTGCTAACCACGCCATTGTCTCTCTAAGGTGTCGGCCATGAAGTGGGGCCTCCTGCCTGTCTCCCACAACGCCCTGCTGGTGGGGGACATGGCCTATTACGACTTCAATGGGGAAATGGAGCAGGAAGCCGATCGGATCAACCTGCAGAAGTGCCTTGGACCCACCTGCAAGGTTAGCTTAGCTCTTCTGGGACAATAATCTGGAGTGGCATTATCAAAAGCCATCATCACAAAAATGACATGTGTTCGTTGGACAGTAAGGGAGGAAGAGAGGAGAAAAAAAAGAGAAAGATCTCCCTATCCCACTACCCTGAGATTTTGCTGTGCACCCTAAATATATTCAAATTTATATTTGCAAAACTAGGATCATAAAATGAGTTGTTTTTCCCTCAGCAATATATAGTAATTACCTGTGTATGTTATTAAATATTTTATCTATCACCATTTTAAATTATTAAATTTAATTAAATTATAGTACAACTACTCACAGACTTCATTATGTGAATAGTTGTGCTATACTTTACCTGAATATTCTTCTGTGGTTGAACATTAGATGGTATTTTTCAGCTGGGTGCAGGGCTCACACCTGTAATCCCAACACTTTGGGAGGCCAAGGCAGGTGGATCACCTGAGCCCAGGAGTTCAAGACCAGCCTGGGCAACATGGCCAAACCCTGTCTCAATAAAAAATACAAAAATGAGTGAGGCTTGGTGGTATGCACCTGTGGTCCCAGGTACTTAGGAGGCTGAGGCGGGAGGATTGATTGACCCCAGAAGCTGAAGGCTGCAGTGAGCTGTGATCACACTGCTATACTCCAGCCTTGGCAACAGAGTTAGACCCAGTCTCAAAAAAAAAGATTTTTTTCTTTCTGAGTTTTTTCTTTATAAAAATAACACATTGATGAAAATCCTCTCAGCTAAATCTTTGTGTGAGCTCAGGATGAGTTTCTTAGGACAAGTTCGTAGGGCTGCACGGGCTAGAACTCTCACTTCATGTCGCCAAATCGCCTCACATGGTTTGTTCACTGGCCCACCCCGTGTCTAGGATATGAGAGTGCCACTTCCCTGCAGTCTCCCCAAACTTGAGTGTTGTCGCCTTTATTTTTCTGCCAACTTGCAAGAGAAAAATGGAATCTTATTGTTGCTTGACTGAACTCTTGAACCCAGTTTTATAACAGCACATAATTGGGGGTGGTTAGCTCAGTATGGCACAACCATGGAGCTAGTCTGGGTTGATGGGCGCTTTGCCACTGTCCTGGCAAGGAATGCACTGCCTGAGTCATTTCCCACGAGTCCCTGTCTTCTCTAACACAGTGAGGTATCCTGCCTCTGTCTTCTGATGTCCTCCAGAGCGTTATTTAGAGTGTGGGGAGAGGGATGAAATGTTCACATCTACGAAGTGCTACAAGAATTTGAGAGATGGGGTATTCATTGTTTGTAGTACTTTTTGTGGGCCACAGTCATCATCTCTTTCTGTTTCTCTGGCACTTCAGAGGAAAAACTACCAGCTGTTTTCAACAAGAGAGGATGTGATGTTGAGAGCCACGAGGCTTCAGCCCAGGCTCTGCCTGGAGACAGATCTGACACATGGATCTGTGTCCCAGCTCCCAGGCTGGTGTCATCTCATTCCAGAGAGTTCTTCAGAGTAAAATCAATGAAGAAAAGTTTCTGGCAGGGAAGATACAGTTGGACTCTAGGGAGTTGTGCTCTTGGTACAAATTCAGTTTGGGTTCCCCGACTTTTACCCACCTTTCCCTGACTGAGTCTAAAACATTGCACTAATAGTGGGAACCCCTGGCTTCTAGTTCAGATGCTTCCCCTAATTAGCTAAGAGACTTTTAGTTTGTGTGTGTGTGTGTGTGTTTTTTTTTTTTTTTCTTTGAGATGGAGTTTTGCTCTGTCACCGACTAGGGTGCAAATGGTGCGATCTTGGCTCACTGCAGCCTCTACCTCCCAGGTTCAAGTGATCCTCCCACCTCACCCTCCCGAGTAGCTGGGACTACAGGCAGGCATCATCACACCCAGCTAATTTTTAAATTTTTGTACTTTTAGTAGAGATGGGGTTTCACCATGTTGACCAGGCTGGTCTCGAACTCCTGACCTCAAGTGATCCGCCCACCTTAGACTCCCAAAGTGCTAGGATTACAGGTGTGACCCACCACACCCGCCTGAGACTTTTAGTCTTTTCAGGCTTTTATTTTCTTCTCTGTAAAACCCATGAGTTAGATTAGAAGGTCACTGTGGCCTCTTTCTAGAGCTGTGAGCTCTCAGAGCTGACAGGGCCTCATTGAGTTTATGGTGCAGAAACCTAAGGCCCAGAGCGGTGATGTGGCTCACCTGTTTCTGCAGGGCCACCGCTCAGAGAACCGCCCCCTGGGGCTTTGACTCCCACATCGACTAAGTCACAGGAGCAAGAGATGGCTTTTGAGGTGGGAACTTTGTATTGGACAGCAAATAATTTTATTCACTTTAATACGCACACCAGTTTTTCAAACTTCTAAGCTTTCTAAGGCCTAAAAACCCAAGCATTGCCTAAAGAAATGACCAAGCTATTTAGTCTGTTTTAAAATGCCTTTTCAATTTCAATTTTTAAAATGCCTAAAACCCCAGGCATTGCCTAAAGAAATTGATCAAGCTATTTAGTCCCAGTTTTAAAATGCCTTTTCAATTTCTTAGGGTAGATGCTTTGAGTTAAAATCCCATGTCAGGTAGCTTTCGGGTATTTGATTAGAGAACATAAACAAGGAGTTGGGAGAAGGGGCCCTGGGATTGGTTGTGGAAGTTGATCTAAATAAAATGAAAAACCTCTCCCTCTTAACTAAAGTTTAGAAGACTTAAGGTTGTAATTGACTATTTATTCCTCTACAGATCCTGGTGCTAAGAAACCATGGAGTGGTTGCTCTGGGTGACACCGTAGAGGAAGCATTTTACAAGGTCTTCCACCTGCAGGCTGCATGTGAGATACAGGTGAGCACATTCTCCTGGGAAGTGGGCCCAGGATTGAGCTCTGACAGGGGCCTGTGGGCAAATGTGGTGACCCTGTTGGCTGTGATTCAGGGAGTCTTTTGATCCCAGCCTTCTAAAGGCCTTGCCCTATTTCTCTGCCTGGGCACCATCTTATCCTGAAGTTTCACACTTAGGATTAGTTCTGTGGCTTTGAAAAATGTATCAGCATTGTCCAACAACCAATAAATACCCACTTCTTGGGAGTCAGTGCCCAGTCTGGGGAGCTGCCTGGGCTCATCAACTGGACAGTGGGAGAAACTGTAATAAGGCATAGAAATTTTTTACCGTGCTCATATGTTACATGGGGTATACCTGTTTGCACCTATGCCCAACGGACACACAGGTAGGTTTTTTTTTTTTTTTTTTTTTTTTTTTTTTTTTTTTT